>NC_090652.1:225906772-226119272 GCF_040937935.1 Hyperolius riggenbachi | reverse complement strand
GACTCAAAACACCAGAGCTGCAGCTAGAACAGGGGTAGGGAACCTATGGCTCGGGAGCCAGATGTGGCTCTTTAGATGGCATACAAATCAGTAGAGGTTGATTCACTAAGCCACATTGCTCAACCAGGGCAGCTTAGTGTGGCAGCGCAAATAACATTTTCAAAGTACTACTACTGCTGTAGCATGCACTACTAAATTACTCGCGCTACCCCAAAACGAATGGCTGCTCCAATTGTTCCACTCTGGATCCTGTCAGGTCCAGTGACTTTGTAGGACGAGAACCCCGCACTTTGAGTGGCCCAATAGGCTGCCTGTAACTTGATAGGCAGCCTACTGGGCGAAAGTGTGGGGATCTCATCCAACAAAATGAATCAGCCCCCAAGTCAGCTAGCTAATTGTACAAGCTGTTAGTCGGTATTTCTCCTGTCTGGCTCTCAGTGAAATTGCTGATGTTGCTGAAACCCAAGAGAAGCTGAAGAAGTATCTGACACTTCCGCTGCCCTGCGGATCAACTGTATACACATCACCATGGCAACAGGGACATGAGCTCTCTGCTGCACATGCGCACTGTCCCAGTTTGAAACATATTGTATGGCTCTCATGGAATTACATTTTAAAATATATGGCATTTATGGCTCTCTCAGCCAAAAAGGTTCCTGACCCCTGAGCTAGAAGGACATGCTCTATAGGCAGTAGCAGTGTTAGGGAGTCTTGCCCAAGGTCTCCTACTGAATAGGTGCTGGTTTACTGAAGAGGCAGAGCCGAGATTTGAACCCTGTTCTCCTGTGTCAGGGGCAGAGCCCTTAACCATTACACCTTCCAACCACAATCACGTCCCATGTGGTTGTTGGCGTATTGCACATGGGGCACATGTGTGTGATGACATGGGCACATTTGAGGGGATGTGGCCAGGGACAACGAGGTGACGTCACTAGGCCAATTACCGAAAGGTTTAACGCTGAAATCAACTGGGAATCAGCCAGCGGTTTATTGCGGCCAATAGATCTCTCTCCAATCATGTTCGTTCAGAGAGAGAGCTGTCTCTTGGTTGATCGAACGCCAAAATCGCTTGATATATGGCCACTTTTAGCAATAGCCCTCCCAAAAGAACAATGCAAAAAAAAAACAATGCTTGCATTTCATAAGTAAAAGTAATGTGGTAAAAATGATTTCAGGGTCGGTAGTCCTATGGACAAGCAGCACACCTGCAAATACTTTACTCCAAGCCCTTTATACACACTCATTTCCCCTTAGCGTCTGAATTTAAATGCAAAACCTCTGTTTACATTCCTTAACATACAGATGTGGGACTTTTTCTTTATAGCATGGAGACTTTGTGCATAAAGCAGAAGTGACGTGATCCCATAAAATAATGGTTTGTGAAAGCTGCACACTGTACCCTTGTGCCACACTTTGCAACTTGTCAAATAGGTGGGTTAAATGGCTCTTTAACTAGGTGACAGGTTTTCTGTTAAAAATTGGCAGTGCCACTCTAAAAAGACATTTAACAGATGTCTGTGTCAAGTTATTGAAGGAAATATTTCCTTACGTGTAAGAAAAGCGTAACAGAAGTCAATTAATGTCTGTTGTTGTTAGAATAAACTGCGTTTTTAGGAGAATAGGCCTACCTGATTATAGATCTTGGCACCATATTGCATTACATGTTGACTGAAGGGCCTTTGGAGAAACCACTTTTGGTACCATATTTCCTTTCATGCTTTAAGTTGAATTAAACAGAGTAATGCCAGCACTGAGGCATAAACAAATCTGAACGCATGACATCAGTGTAGCGGGAAACAGCCATACCAGGGAGGATTCTGCACCACACCTCAGCAGTGTTAATTTAGTCTGACATTACCTGTTTGTTTTTATTGTCTGCGGCCCTTACAAAGATCCCTTATGCTCTGATCTGAAGGCTGTATGTAACGCTGGAACACTGCTAATCCCCCTGGGTAATGTGCAGGCTGGCCGGAGAATGTGATCTCTGTAACTGGACTTTAACAAGTTGTTGAAAAGTCACAAATGATGATAATTCAATAAGGCAAGGCAAGAATCAGGTTACCATCTGATAAGGAGCTCCTGGGATTGCCATGCTAAGGGGGGTTTCTTTGCGTTATTCGTTTTAGCTGCACAGACGGTAGTTTGTGGCCGGACTTGTGGTTAAGTTGGGAATGATTATATCATTTGGAGTGCAATCAGGAGTAGAGGCCATCATTTGAAAAGAAAGGTACCATACACAGACTCGAGCTGTTACATAATACCAGCAATTCCAATACTAGTGTGCAACAATATCACTGGGCTAATGCGGGGTACACACGATTCAATTTTCTGTCTGATCGGCGTGTAATCTGAGGGGAAGTTCTATTGTGTATACATGACCAATCTGCTCCACATCAAAAAAGGGATTGATTTTCTGATAACTTTGCAAAAATCAATCCCTTTATCGATCAGAAACAGATCGGACATGATGTCGGAAATAAATGTCCGATTCCCATCAGTCGGACAAGAAATTGAATTGTGTGTACATAGCATTAGAGAGAAAACAATTGTAGCAAATTCTCCAAACACATCAATCTTAAAATAGGGCAAGTTAATTTGGGCATGGCAATTCCATCAATTGTATGTGTTATAGCTTTTTCGTGGCGCGACCACAGTAATATGGGCGCAGCATTGAATTGATAATATAATATTGTATTTAGGCATTGATAGTGGGACAGATCGTCTCAGAATAGCTTAGGTTTAGCCATTGGTTATGCTTAAAGGGACACTTAAGTAAAAAAAAAAATGAGTTTTACTCACCTGGGGCTTCCAATAGCCCCCTGCAGCTGTCCGGTGCCCTCGCCATCTCCCTCCGATCCTCCTGGCTCCGCCGGCAGCCACTTCCTGTTTCGGTGACAGGAGATGACAGGCTGGGGGTGCGAGTGATTCTTCGCGTTCCTGGCCACAATAGTGCCATCTATGCTGCTATAGCATATATCATATACCATATAGCAGCATAGAGGGTGCTAATGTGTCTGGGAACGCGAAGAATCACTCGCGTCCCCAGCCTGTCAGCTCCTGTCACCGAAACAAGAAGTGGCTGCCGGCGGGGCCAGGAGGATCGGAGGGAGACGGCGAGGGCACCGGACAGCTGCAGGGGGCTATTGGTAGCCCTAGGTAAGTAAAACTCATTTTTTTTTTGTTTGACTTAAGTGTCCCTTTAAGCATAAATGGGCTTGATGCACGTAACTGGAGGTCACATTGCCATACACAAACAGCACATGGCAATATTACCCTTACTTCCGCCACAGTTACACTATTAGTGCGACTCGTGGTACTCAAGAAGCGTGACCGTTGCTACGGTAACAAGCAATACTAATGGTGATGCTCCTTAGTCACGCTAATAGCGTAACTCGTGGTACCGCTGGCGGCAAGTAATGGTAATATTGCCGTGCCAAGCCCAATATTGGCTATTATTGTCTTTAAGGGGGATGGTTAGTGTAAGGCTTCAGTTAGGTGTATATATTGGTTATTTTAGCTGCTAAAGAGGACAGTTAGGTATCAATTAGGGTTAGGCGTAAAACTCAGCAGAAATTGCTGTTAAGGGGGACAGTTAGGGTTAGCAATCAGTAGAAGGACACGTGTGAGAACAGGGCTAGATTAGGGGATAGTAAAATATAACAATTACAGATGTTTCACTATTAGAAACATTTCAATTACTGGAAAAATCTGTGCCTAAAATTAACTTGCACCTCTATTAAATGTACGCTCTCTAAGAACCACACACATGCGGCTTTCACTTAAACAATGTCCCCCCATTGGTCTGCTACAGACCTGCTTATCTGAGCAGCACGCTCTGTGCTGGTGTTATGGGAAGGAGAAGGCCTTCCACTATGAGGTAATGGAAAGCAATTCAACAAAAACATCAAACGTGGTGAGTTGCTTTACTCCCAAGTAATGTAACTGCAGAACATGGAAGACTCCTGTACAGACATCAGACTGTCACCCAATGTAATCATGAATGATCATTTCAAGCAACAAAAATCTAATGGGTCAGTATTACAAGGGTTTTCTTCCACTGGCAAAAAATTAACTTTGGCTGCATATAATATAATAAAAAATTAAATTATAGCATACATTGTAGAGAATCGAAACCTCAGCACAACACTGCAGTCCTGAAAAAAATATATTCAGTACCTATTTATAGACTACCAGTTCTGTGATGCTCAGAGCTTACCTCTGGTTTGGAGTGTAGGTAGTTAGAAGAAGGGACGGAATTAGACTTCTATGTCCAAGGCCATGCAGGCCTTGGCCTTGGCCTAGGGCGACTGCTGTCAAAGGGTGTGACTAGACATGGAAAAGGGGTTGCTGCCTGTAGAAAAGAAGGTTCCAAATGGAAGAAACATATGGCAGAAGAAAGCAGCTGCCCAAAAGAGTTGTACATGGAGAGTTGGTGCCTTACATAGTACATGGGACCGGGGGGGGGGGGGGGGGGGGGGTTGGGGGAATCTGAGCTTGAAAGGGAGCCACAAGAAAGTTAGCCAAGGGACAAAAATGTATAAATCTGGCCTTAGCGAAATCACTGATGTGTGATGTAGCTATTCTATAAATATAGCATTTATATCGGCATGGTGGCGTAGTGGTCAGCGCTCTTGCCTTGCAACGCTGGGTACCCAGTTCCACTCCAAGCCAGGTCAGCATCTGTGAAGAGTTTGTATGTTCTCCCCGTGTCTGTGTGGGTTTACACAGATAAGTTAATTGGCATCCCCTAAATTGTCCCTAGACTATGATATATACACTACACAATACATACATAGACATATGACTATGTAGGGATGTTGGCGCTATATTAGTACTAAATAATAATAATTGTACTGTATGTGATAGGAACCGGCTGCAGATGATTAAACAAACGAGTAGCTCTCCTCTGTAGTATAGCAGTGCATGAACTCCCAAGATTTCAACAAGCATCAAGAAGACAATAATTATTCTTCCCACAGTCCAGACTGGTAGTGGAGGTCCAGGAGTTTTAAAGATGCAGGATGGCTGCCAACACTCCAGAAATAGACCTCTACCATCCTGGAACACAAACTGAACTATTGTCTTTCTCTTCCCAGCCTTCTGGAGCTGCTGTGTAGGGAATGAATAACAGCAACTCCTGGACTGCCATGCTCAGTCCCTCATGTACGGCAAATGTCTGTAGGAAAGAGCATGGATTCGACCACTGAATGTCTGCAGGGTGCAGGAGAGGGCCTGGCAATCCAGGTGAACATGACAGGTCACGCTGCATGCAAATGGCATCCAGACTAATAACAAGCTAGTTTAAAAAATGTAAGGCCATTTGAGATGTGTTTGGGGGTGAGAGGAGCAACTCTGCATTTTAAAAATAAATCCTGGAATGTGACTTTAACTGTATGCTGTCAGACACTCCTGCGACAAGGATGTGGAGGAGATCTAAAACTCTTCCTATTCTTGTTTTCAAAGGATTATAGCAATGGAAAAGGTGCTATTAGTAGAACCATAATGGATAAATAATAATATGGTTGTGGTTCACTTGGCATACCACTGTCATTTAAGGAAAATAAGTAAGTTAACCACTGGACACAAGCACAAAACTCTATGGACTTAAGCCTTTTATCTAGTCAGGTTGCTGCATGCAAGAAATTGATAGGGGGCATTTAGGGTGTACCTCTTTCAGCAGAGTGACACGGTCAAAGCAGACTTCTTGACCTCTGTTCTCTTGGATGACACACTGACACAGAGTGGTGGAATTAGCCCGCTGCAGGACATGGAGTCTGACCTTCTCATGTCAGAAACAGTGACAGAAGGCAGCCAAGGAAACCATATTCCACATAAAAGACGCTATCTGTCTTATGTTTCAGGAAAAAATGGACACGGCTCTTTGATGTTTTAAATCTGATCTATTTATGAACAGCGCACGGTGCAAGAGCTGAAGTGAGTCAGGGCTGAGTTCCTGTCCTGCAACCCAGTGTCATCATAACAATTATTATTATTATTATTATTATTTATATAGCACCGACATCTTCTGCAGCGCTTTATAGAGTATCTTGTCTTGTCACTTAAAGCAAACCTGAACTGAAAATTAAAAGTAAAAATAAACATATTCACGTCATACTTACCTCCCGTGTAGTCTTCTCATCAATCTCTTTCTCCTCTCCTGCTTCCTGTTGTTCCACTGTGATCAATGGAATTTTTTGTCCTCCATTTTGAAAATGGCCATTACCCCCTAACAGCTTCTTGGTCAGCACACTGTTTAACTTTAATATCGACCAGGTGAGCCATAGGGAAACATGGACATGGCCTTGCTCATCAGTTGTCTTTTCAGTTATAACTGACAGCAACTGATATATTTCAGTTCTGACAAAATTTTGTTAGTGCTAAAAGGAATCATTGCAAGAAGAAAATGGTGAGCTTCTGAGAGGAACTGACGGCAAGGTAAGTACATTATATTCATTTGCAGGTGCATCATGTGTTTATTTCAATAATTAATTTTACTCAGTTCAGGTTCACTTTAATTGTCCCTCAGAGGGGCTTACACTCTAATCCTTACTATTGTCATAGGTCTATGTATGTGTCGTGTAGTGTGTGTATCATAGCCTAGGGCCAATTTAGGGGAAAGCCAGTTAATTTATCTGTATGTTTTTGGGATGTCAAAGAAAACTAGAGTGCCCGGAGGAAACCCACACAGACACAGGGGAGAAGATACAAACTCCTTGCAGATAGTGCCCTGCAATTCAGGACAACCTCCATAAAAGGTGCCACCTGTACCAGTCTGGACTTTAATCTACACCAGTATTTCCTCATGCTATGGTAACTATCATCCATGCACACATCATATGAATGATTAATCTGGTGCAGTTCTGGATATACATTTGCCAACATTTTCTAATGAGGTAACCAGTTCCCTTTGCTGACTTGGCTCTAATGCTACTTTTGCAAATAATTACACACTGAAACCGCAGAGACTTTACAGGATGCCGAAATTTGGAAAATACTGACATTAGCAGAAATACAACCAGTGATTTTGTGGAAACGTGCTCAATATGTGCTTCTGTGAGAACAAAAACCAATCCGGTTTCTGCTGTGATCCTCATGTTACCCCACTGTGACCCAGTCTAACGCTTCCATTTTCCTTTGGTTTTACTATTTCACCAAAGGCAGTTTCTACCTTGTCACTATAATCCCCTGTTGTATAGCATATCTCCTGGGACACCAGCAGGCAGCACAGGCCTCAAAGCATATTACATTTTAAGGCCCCAACAGCACCAGCTTGCTTTGCCTCTTACTGCCTAACAGGCTGCTTTTCTGTGTCGGAAAGTCTTTCATAGTTTATATATGTCTATGATACATAAATTCCTCCTGTGAGGGCACTGCATTCATTAAAGTGTACCTTTTTATTATTATTTAGTATTTATATAGCGCCGACATCTTCCGCAGCACTGTACAGTGTATATCGTCTTGCCACTTAACTGTCCCTCTGAGGAGCTCACAATCTAATCCCTACCAACGTCCTATGTCTATGTATGTATTGTGTAGTGTATGAAGCCAATAAACTTATCTGTATGTTTTTGGGATGTTGGAGGAAACCGGCGTACCTGGAGGAAACCCACGCAGACACAGGGAGAACATATAAACTCCTTGCAAATGTTGACCTGGCTGGGATTCGAACCAGGGACCCTGCGTTGCAAGGCGAGAGCGCTACCCACTACACCACCGTGCTGCCCATACCTTAAGACGAACCTCGAGTCAAAAGTCATCAATTCTTACTTTAGAAGGAGGAAGCCTCTGGATCCTATGAGGCTCATTACACGTCCTCTGGTGCACCATTGCAGAGCACAGACTCCCCAAAGGAGTCCGCCTGCATTGTAAGCCAGAACTGCTCGAACACACGACTCTGTGCTAGTGTGCAGGAGCAGCGGTGCTTGCATGGGAACAGCACAGTCACAATGTGCAGAAGGGTACCGGGCAGCAGCAGAGGTCTGGAGTATCCAGACGCTTCTCTCTCCTTAATTTAGTTTTTGATTTTTGACCCACACTCACCAAATAGTTAACATAGATGATTATGAACATTCCCATCTACAACTGGAAAATTAATAGACTGATAACAGTAATAGTACTCAGGTCAATCATACTGCTGACCAGTGGTTTTAGGCCTCGTTCTTATTATGATACGCAGATGCGTTCGGACAGCAACAATTTGTGATGGCAAGACATCTGCATTGCCGTCTATTGTGGTGCTGATCCCATTTGCTACAATGAATGGGTCAGCACTGTATTTTGCCAAAAATGTATGCGGCAGTGTGTTATTGGAATGCACTGGAGTGTAGTGCAATAGTGAGAACATCAGACAGTGTATTGTATGCACTTTTGATGCTCTTGTGCATCCAAAACTATATGCTTTGCCTAAATGCACACGGCCAAGCGTATAGTGCGAATGAGGCCCTAGGAATAGGAAATGCAGAGGTTTAACCTGCACTGGGACCTCTAAATCAGAGGGGCCCTCATTCATCCACTGTATTAGCTGTTCATTGGTGTTGTGCTAGTAATGATCTTCTTTATATTTGCTTTGATAAGCAGTAACCATTAACATAGTATTCCCCCTTCTCTGCTTAAACCACTCTGACACTGCAGCTGTCCTAGGCAGGTTTTGGTGTTGCATATCAATTGTTGTATAGAGTTAGTACACTAATACCTGGGACACCATTTATACGAATCATCCAATTTCGGCTCAGTGCTTCGGGCGCCCCCATAGGCCGTAATGAGAATTACGGCTATAGCGGTGCTATCACCGGCGTCGACACCCATATAAAAAAAAAAGGTAATTTGGCTGCCGGCAAAAGCAAGTGCCCAAATTACGGTACGTTTCCCTCAACCCCCAACTTATTTGTATGTTTTTGGGATATGGGAGGAAACCGGAGTGCCCGGAAGACGTCCACGCAGACATGGAGAGAACATACAAACTCTATGCAGATAGTGCCCTGGTTGAGATTTGAACTGGGGACCCAGAGCAGCAAGGCGAGAGAGCTAACCAATACATCACCATGCTTCAGCCAAATCTCTTTATACATTTTTATACTGTTATGTAGTTAGCTTAGAATAAGCACAAAGATGAAAATTGCTCATGTAACTATTTAACTTGTGTTTTAGTTAGTTTTCACAGTAGGGCATTGCGGTTTGATGTGACGCTAAAGTCGCAACGCAACTTAATGCCCCGTTATGGTTGCATACAGTAGAGCATACAGGCAATCAAAAGTATGTTTCCAAGTCATTATTGAGCATGTGCAAACAGTCCAACGCAGCAAATAACGTGTATAACGCACTGCATGCAGTACTTTCACTTAATGTGCAGCATTAGTCACCAACGCAACGTCTGCACTGTGAATGGGGCATTGATTTTTCATTTCAGTGAGTTATTCTGCGGTAAATGTTGTCTTAACATGCGACTTTAAAGTCGCACTGTGAAAGAGGCCTCAAGGTTTACATATGTCTTATTCTCATATTCTGAGCCCCTGTATCCTCTTATATGACCACCTTTTCAGGTAAGCCCTTATTTTTTCACTTGTTATGTTTAGAGTGCTTGCGGGAGCCCAAGGTAAACCCACTGTGGGGTCCATAGCATCTTGGATACACCACTGATATATCTGTATGGCAGCTCAAGTTTTTGACTATTTACACTTCCTGCCCATGTTTTAAAGAAGAACATAATAGAAACAGTGAGTTAATTTTTATCCAATCAAGAGACAAACTCTCACTAAATGTTGATCATGTCAATTCTGGCAGCCTTTTAAATTAGTTTACATCTTAAAGTGACATATAGTAGAATGTAGTAAAGTATACATGATACCCAGTTTTACAGTGATATTCCCGATTTTAACATCAGAGACACTTCCTACATCTATATATTGTTGTACACTGGTTTGTGTTTTGTAGCCCTGCCTTCCCTGTGATGTTTAGCCTAGGCTATTTAGCTTTGTGAAATTCTCCCCCCTGGAGTATTCTGGGAGACCAGGTATATTTTTTTTTTATATTCAAAGGCTTTATTCAAATCCAAAAAATTGGTGTGTTAATTCCTGCGCTGCTACACACTAGATGGCAGAGGAAAATGCTCCCAGGTGCTGCTCCAAACGCTGGGTGGTGCCAACGATCTATGCAAAATGGAGAGAAGAAACAGGAGCGCCTCTCTGGTGCATTAACGTTTTAATATAAAATCAAGCGCATTAAAATTACACTTACAGTGTGTAAGAGAAAGTCAAGCGTGTCACAAAGCCTGCCGACAGCTCCTCTCCTAGCTCTCTCACTTGGCCAGAGCGAGAAGCGCGATGGTACGATGTGGAGCAGGGTCTGGTGGGCGGAGCCTCGCTACGCTGTAACCGTCTGACGTCACGACGCGTTTCGGCGTTGACCACGCCTTCGTCTGGTCATAGGCAGACGAAGCGAGGCTCCGCCCACCAGACCCTGCTCCACATCGTACCATCGCGCTTCTCGCTCTGGCCAAGTGAGAGAGCTAGGAGAGGAGCTGTCGGCAGGCTTTGTGACACGCTTGACTTTCTCTTACACACTGTAAGTGTAATTTTAATGCGCTTGATTTTATATTAAAACGTTAATGCACCAGAGAGGCGCTCCTGTTTCTTCTCTTTATTCAAATCCAACAAGTTAAAATGATAACAAACAAGTCAGATACAAACATTCATATTCATATGGGCAGCACGGTGGTGTAGTGGTTAGAGCTCTCGCCTTGCAGTGCTGGGTCACCGGTTCGAATCCCAGCCAGATCAACATCTGCAAGGAGTTTGCATGTTCTCCCCGTGTCTGTGTGGGTTTCCTCCAGGCACTCCGGTTTCCTCCCACATCCCAAAAATATACAGATAAGTTAATTGGCTTCCCCCTAAATTGGCCCTAGACTATGATACATACACTACATGATACATACATAGACCTATGACTATGGTAGGGACTAGATTGTGAGCCCCTCTAAGGGGAAGTTAGTGACAAGACAATATACTCTGTACAGCGCTGCGGAAGATGTCGGCGCTATATAAATACTAAATGATAATAATAATAATAATATTAAAGTAGAACATTTAGCAGGCCAAAAAAAGCATAGGGGTGACAGAACAACAATTATGGGAAAGATATCAAATCCAGTAGTTCCTGCAATTCCAGAGCATATAAATTAAGGAGCCAGCAGAGATGTAGGAGGCAATACATTCAAATTCAGACTCACAATAGGTAGTCCACGGGTCTCAAATAGAATTGAATCTATCCAAGTTATCAACTGAAGCATAAAACAATCTGTCCGAAAGTCTAATACTGTTCATCCTGTCAGTAATCTTTGTGATGGAAAGAGTAGTGGTTTTCCATTTTGAAGCGAAGGCCGATAACAACAGGTACCTATATAATTTATAACATTTACCTGGGATCAATGGATTGGAAAAAAACAGCAAAGCTTGTTTTTTAGTAATATGAATAGTAAACAAAAATATCTGCGAAGCTAAAACATCCCAAAGAGCCCAAAACTCTTGAGCCACTCTACAATCCCAGAAGATATGGGACAACGTAGCCTCATTATTACATTTCCGAAAGGAAAGAAGGGAAACCGAGGGAAACATTCTGTGTAATACCACCGGTATGTACGAGCTCAGCTCGTCCATGTATGCCAAGGAGGAATGCTCAGCCCCTGGAGGGTCTTTTTACTTACTTTTTTTTTTTCAGAACATGTAGCTAGCACTTTGCTAGCTACATGTTCTGTCCGATCGCCGCCGTTACCCGCTGATCCGCGGCGATGCACCGCTAAAGGAGCTGTCCCTTCACCCCCCCAAAACAGCCTAGCGAATCACCTCTAGGCTGCGCAATGGGAAGGATCGGAGCTCCCCATGATGTCATGACGTCAATGACGTCATGTCCGATCATCACCATGGCGACGGGAGAATCGACGATAGGAAGTCATGATTCTCGCGGTATCTAGGACGTGTAAGTATGGCCGGCGGGGATTGGGAGGGTGGATGCGGACGGCGTGGCGTACTGCTGTAGCTAGCAATACGCTAGCTACAGCAAGCGGAGAAAAAAATATTTAACAAAAAGGGTAATGCGTACTTATGTATGCATTACCCAGAACGCCAGGGAGGTTACTAGCAGTATCTTTCAGGACATTAGAGGAAGAAGTTGAAGCGACATTAGCCCAAATCTTGGACCAGATACCTAGGTCAAGTTCAGACCGGGTATATTTTGTTCTGGTTCCTGACTTCTCAATAAACAAGCATTCCGCAAAGATCACCTGACAGGACTTAAGATGTGGCCACTTGTGATCAATTTCAGAATGTAAATCAGATTGAGGAAAAAAATTACAATGGCCAAACACTGACTAAATAATTATAAATGAATATTGTAAAAAACAAAGCAATTTTATTAACTATGTTATTTTCACAACAGTTCCTTTTTAACTGGATGAAGTACCATCATGGGGATGAATTGATCTTGTCTGTCCATAATCATTGGAACAAGTGGCCAACCACCTATGTTTTGTCATCACTGCTCCTCCTCACCCCTTCTTGTCAGGCCTGGGCTATGTGAATCAAGAAAACTGATATTTTCCTAATGCACAGAAGACAATTTAAAACAATACAGGCAGCAGGCCAGACTTGTACATTTGATGGACTGCAGAAAAAGTCAAACCAACTCCTGTTCTTTATTTTGTATACAGGAAGCAGCTACATGTAATTTGGTCCTCTAGTCTGGTGACATGATACACACACATTAGCTGACAGGCTGCTCTCTTGAGTTACTGGAAAGGTATTGTGTAATGCCAGCAGACGCCAACCCGTGAAATCAAAGGATTTTTATTGGCTGGACCTCAGTGGGAGATGCCAGTGAATGCGCTATACTCATTACCAGGAAAGAGCCCCTATAGTTCTCAATGGTCACACATTATTTTATATGCTGCACTCCTGTCTTTAGCTGTCTGTCTGCATTCACGCCTAGAGTTTATGGTCAGAGTATAAATCAAACTATTGCTACACTTTCCATTCACTGATAGCTGTGAAAGAATAACTTTTTTTTATTGGCAACTGTTTATTAACAATGCAAACTTTTATCCAGGCAAAAACGTAATAAAACAAAGTGGTGGGGAGATCAAGCCCAAGTGCATCAATCCTCATTCTATGGCACACATACATAGACTTGCACTTTTGGAGTTACTAATAAATGTTACTTTAGACTGTAAGTAACCTGTCCATTGTCTGGCCTTTTTTTCAGAAGGGAGGTAATTCCACCCACTTCCCCCTTTTTAACAATTTTAACTAATTTTATTCTACTTGGCGCGTCTGTTATCGTATTTCAATATTATCTAGTCCACCCTTGGTGGAGGGGTGTATCCCTATTTTCTCCTATCTACAGTGAGCGACTTTTTAAACCTGAGTGGGGTCAGGTTACAATTCTCCCCGCCGGGTTGTCCAGTGGTTGCCTTTGTGGCGACCCACCATTGTGAGTATAATCATCTCATTTATTCAAAAGAGATCTCTCCATATTAACATACTGCACCATATTGGGCTCTCGGTTTCTCCCCATTTTTCAAACATACATAGACTGTTCATGTTGTTGATATTATTGTGCTTGTATATGTATAACTAAAGAGGAGATTTATTGAATGAAACTTAATGATTATAATCGAGAGGTACAGACTAACCAGCAAGCTCATGGTGATCCAGAACTCTTTGGGTGTGTAAGGGGCTACAATGGTCCTAAAAGCCCCCTTACTAAAATGCTAAGAAAAAAAAAGTTTGCTTCCATAAAACAGAAAGAATTTGCGATAATTCAGGTTGGAGCGAGCTTGAGATGTCTCACAGTGCATCACTGCTGAATATATGCAAATTAACCACTGTTACCCTTATGCTGGATCCACACGGTGCGTTCGCGCACTCGATTTCCCGCTCGATTCCGTCGATTCGTTTATTTCCAACATGTCCGATTTGGATTTCGATGGATCGTTAGGTCGATTCACATGCAAAGTATGCCAAATCGACCTAACGATCCATCGAAATCCAAATCGGACATGTTGGAAATAAACAAATCGACGGAATCGAGCGGGAAATCGAGAGCGCGAACGCACCGTGTGGATCCAGCATTAGAAGCTAAACACACCTCCAGAACCGCTGGAATGCAATGATGTGTCAGCTTGTTAATTTGTATAATCGATTATATTTTACAATATTTATTGATAAATAATATAGTCAGTGTGCCCATTGTAAAATCTTTCCACTTCCTAATTAACATTCTTACATTTATCTCATGTGGCAGCATCTTTATTGCTGGCAAGGTGCATAACTGCGGAATGCTTGTTTTGTGTTCCTAAGTGAGCAGAAATGACACCTGGTCTCCCTAGGGCAGAATAACTAAATAACCTAGGCTAAACATCACTGGGAGGGCAGGTTTGCATACCAATAAAAATCAATATATACATATAGGAAGTTTTAATGATGCAGAAGCCAGAATAATTAACTTAAAATGAGGTATCCTGAATAAAAGATTACATTCTACTATGAGTCATTGCAGTGCCTCTTTAATTCATTCTTGGGGGGCTGGTGGAGTTGGGGACATTTAGCAGTTATGTACATTGGGCTGTTGGCCAATACAACTTTAAGCAGTCAGATAAAGTATAAAAGCAAAAACTATTACACCTGAACAAGGCGTCCAGCAGCAGGGTGTGCAGATTTGGCCTTGCTCCCAGTCAGTCATTTCCCACAAAGAGATGTGTGCAACCCGAGTTGTTTGTATATGGCTGCCTATATTATGTTCTGGTCTTTGTTTTATATGGGAGCACTCAATGTTGTTGAAGCTCCCATGTTCTGATTGTTTATGTCTTTTTCTTCCTTCCTCTGTATTTCATTGTTGCTTTTTGCTCCTTCTCTTTATTTTTTGGTTGGCTTTCCCGATGGGCACCGATTATGTTGCCTGTTTATAAGTCAATTTTGGCTTCTTGGATAGGCTGACTTACATTTATGTTTCTCTATGATGGCTCTAAGGATATGTTCCTTAAAGCAGATCTGAGATGAAAAACTAACTATAACAAGTAACTTGTCTATATATGTTATCTAAAGTTTAGATAGTTTACAAAGCAAATCTAGCTGCAAACAGCTTCAATAGTTTATGCTTATTTATTCCTGTGGCCATGTTTTTTTTTGTCACATTACACACAGGCAAGCTGCAACTGCATCTCCAGCCCTCAGCTCTCTCCCCTCTCCTCCCCTCTGCAATCTCTGGAATCTCTGGCTAGTAAACCTCTCCTCCTCCTGCCCAGACTGAGCTCCCATAAGCCCTTGCTACATGGAATGCCAAGGCACTTTGAGCTGTGGGCGAGGCTTGTTTAGTTTATAAGGGAATTAGAGTATTAAAAAAAAATAAGTATTTGGCTTGAGGAATGCCCTATAAACGATATAAAAGGGACACAATTATGCAATGAGTAAAAGTTTATCTCGGATCCACTTTAAAGAAAACCTGTAACTAAAAAAAGTTCCCCTGGGGGGTACTCACCTCGGGTGGCAGAAGCCTCCGGATCCTATCGAGGCTTCCCCCATCCTCCTGTGTCCCACGGTGGTCTCGCTGTACCCCTCCAAACAGCGGGGATGTAAATATTTACCTTCCTGGCTTCATCGCAGGCGTAGTATTGGCTCTCCGCTCGGGGATAGGCGGAAATAGCCGATCGCTGTCGGTCCGTTCTACTGCACAGGCGCAAGTCTCCTTGGCCTGCGTAGTAGAGCGGACCTGACAGAGATCAGCTATTTCCGCCTGTCTCCGTGCTGAGAGCTACAACAGCGCCCCCGCTGGAGCCAGGGAAGGTAAATATATCAAGCCTTGTCAGGCTTGTCGAGCCAGGACTCCGGGACACTTCGGGGGAGCCAGCGCTGGATTGCCTGCAGCTACAGGGATGGGGGAAACCTCATTGGGACCCTTAGGGTTCCCACTCCCGAGGTAAGTACCCTCCAGGGGATGTTTTTTTTAATCTCTTTAATGTAGTCTCTTTAAATGTAAGTCTCACTCTCTTTAAATGTAAATTGATTTAATGAGCCTACAAAACTCAACCATATAATTTACAATTGTCATTTAAATCAGGAGATGATTTCGCTTCTCCAGGAGACCCACTTCCAGGTCTGCAGGGCACCTGACCTCTCCTACAGTAAGTACTATGATTTTACAGTATAATTATTTTACAGTAACTATGGCAAATCAAAATCTAGAGCTATAGGGTTCCATTGCTCTTTTCAAGGTCAAGTTTTAAATGTGTGTCTTTCAGGGGGAGGTTAATTTTCCATAAAATTGCATAATCTTCACTTCAGCAAGATCTACAGAAGCTTACTCATCTTAGGGGAGAGCTTAGAGACTGGCTAGAGTCTATTAACGAATCTCCTGAGATATAAGGCTTCCCTCTATGAATTTCATAATAAATGTGGCAGGATGCTGGCTACTTTGCTGTGGGTCAAGAGAGCATCTCACATCTTACTGTAGATCAGGAACCGAAGAAGGTTTCTAGATCTGAAGATATTGCTAAGGTGTTCCATGGCTATTATGCTAAACTTTATAATATTGCTGATAGTGATTCTCCAATAGATACATTGATATCCTCTCCACCTTGAACTCCAGAACAAATTGATGGTTTAAGCAATTACGTATCTGCCCCAGAATTCATTAGCACAAGTAGAGCTGCTGACTGGATGTTTTTTGGCCGGAAAAGGATTCATCCCTTTCTACTTATTTTCAGACAGTCTAATTTATAAATGTAGATTTATTTTTTTCCCAAATGCCAACAAGCTTGTCCAATTTCTTCCTAATATTATTTAATGTGACCAGGCTGGGTTTGTGCCTTAGAGGGAACCCAGAGATTACTCCATTACTGATGACCTCACATTTTGCAAAGCAGTAATTTTGTAGTGAAATTTGGAATTACGATGCAAAATTATAATGCAACATTTCAGACTACTGCAAAATTAATTTTGCATGTAATCATAATTACCGTATTTTTCGGCATATAAGACGCTCCGGCATATAAGACCCACCTTGGTTTAGAGGGCAAAAATAAGGTGGAAAAAAAAAAAACTAAACCTAGGTGCGTCTACACTGCAGGGGCATCTTATGGACCTTTTACCCCCAACGCGGCTGAGGTTATGCATGACGCGGCTGCACGTGCTGTAAATAGGAAGTAACAGGACAGGAGGATGGAACACCCAGCGTGAAGCAGCAGAGGGGGTGGCAGCTTTCCGTAAGTGGCATCGCTGAGCGGATCGCGGCAGGAGAGACGGACAATGCTTATTTTTTACCTTCGCAGGAAATGAGAACCTAGCGGCGGAGGTGGCTCCGGAGAACTGTGCCTGAGGAGGTGAAGAGGATCACGGCTGAAGCGAGGGGAAGAGGAGCATGGCGGCAAGATGGTTAAGAGCTTCCCTGCACATGAAACATTTTTTTGTGCATTTGGCATATAAGACGCACCCAATTCCTCCCCCCCCCCCCCCCCCCCCGGGAAGAAAAAGAAATTAATAATATCCAGAAAATGTGATCTATAATCCAAGAATCTCATAATAGATTACTTAATCATCAGAACTCCCTTATGGTTGGGCCTTACGGTTTAAGTTTTGTTAATCTGGTGAAGGGAAAGAGATCTTAGGTTAATACTGCCCTTCCTCTGGGCTTATAGTCCTATTCATAAAGTATTTTAATGGCACTGATCTATTTTAATTTATATGCTATACCCTCACCACTGCTTTTGATCTGTGTTGCTTCTTTTTTGTAAACTGGTTGGACTGTCCCCTTATGAAGTAAACTATATGTGCATCTTTTTACAGTTACCCATTGGAATCTTACCTCTATTACCTCTACTAGGAGCTTCTTTTCTTTTTCTTGTTTTTTTCTATATCCCATTTAGTTTGTTATCATTTATACACTGCCAGTAACCAACCCACTCTTTTTCTCCAAATTATATTTTGTTAACTATATCTTTGAAGAGGCCCTGCTGGTTGTGGAGCTTTGGGCTGTCATTATTTTGATCTTATTTAGGGATCAGCATGCTGTGGTGAAGATTGTATGCACTGTTTAATTATTGACCTTGCACCTCTGTTGTTTCTGTCTGGCTGTTTGTGTATTGCTAACTGATTTTCTTTGCTCTTTTTTCTTCTGTTCAATAAAAACTATTGGCTTCAAAAAAGATGTGTGAGAAGGGGGCAGTAAATCACAGTGTGGGTGTTAGAGAGAGGCATTTATGTGGGTTGGGGGTAGAATCTGTGTCTAGGTAGGAAAGTAATGTGTGGTGTGAGAGAGGAGACTGTGTTAACACACATATTGGGGTGAACACATAGTGAGATGGTAAACCAGGTAATCTAGGTCAGAGGACAGCCTACAGCAGGCATTGTAGCCCAGATGAGGCTGAACAGAACAGGTGAAAAGGGTGAGGGAGAGCAAACAGTGAGGATTGTAGGACACATGGTAGTGGGTACATAATGTGAGTTGAGTAAATTACACAGCAAAGATATGGGAAGCAGACATTTGTGTATATATAAAAACAAGGAACACCAAGAGCCCCAATAGTGTAATATGTACTGGTAAATGGTTACTAGATAGAGTAAATATTAATACTCACAAACCAGGATTACCATTAGGCAACCACTGTAAAGGCAGGTGAGGAGATTTTCCTGACCCCACTCAGGAATAAGAAGTCGCTCTCTGTAGATGAGAAAAAAGGGTTCAACCCTCCACCCAGGTATTATGCAGGAGAACAGAGGTGTCAAGAGGATAAAATTAATCTAAATGAGCTTAAAAACCAAATTCTTGGTAAATAGAGGAGGTAGTGGTGGACTTACCTCCTCCAAGTAGACACACAACGACTGTAGTAAAGACAGTCAATATATTTTATTTATGAACTCCAAATATGCAATGCGTTTCGCAGGTTTGATCCCGCTTCATCAGGCAATAACAACGGAGCAATAGCATATGTAGTCAGTAGAAGAGCCAGGCACCTCTGTGGACAGCTATACGGACAGGAAGAGTTTAGTGGGAGATAGCTTTGCAAGCAGGAAAGGTTGTAAGCTGTAGTCACCTGGACAGAGAGGGGTTAGAGAATAAATAGCTTATAGCTTGTTCTAAGCTATATTTTGCAGTCCCTCTCAAGCTCTCTCATCATAGAAGAGGTGGTTTCTGCAAGTAGAAGAGGAGGTTATGAATGGAAAAGGGAGGCTGCAGATTAGAAGTAAGACATAGAAGGAGCGGGAGTTGTGCATGTAAGAGAAGGGGCTGCTGGACATAGGTGGAGGGGACTGCCTCTGAAATGGGAAGGGGGCTGCTGCACATGGGAAGCATGGTGTACATAGAAATGGGGCCAGAAGTCATTTGGACTTGAGGATAAAAAATATAAATCTGGTTTTGCTGGCAGCAGAAAGTAGCTGGCACAGTATAAGGCTACAGGAAGAGGGCATGCAAATCCAAATCAATGGGAAAAGATGCTGTCAGCAATGTGATTGCCAGAATTAAATGCTGCAGCCGGATAGAAGATTATTGTATGAGAAGGAGGAGAAGCAGTGCTGTGTGAGTGGAGCTGAAGAATTCACTAATCTATGCAGGACTTCCACCATCAGACATCCAGCTTAGATGTGTATATATACCACCAAGTCAGTTATGTGTATGAGGTAACATAGCAGACAAACTTGGACAGAGTGAAAACAGGCCTATAAACTGACCCATAAGAAAGCGTGCGTCTATCTGTTGGTCTGCCATCCATCCATAGATGGGAGACATTTGGTGTGTTTAAGTAAGTGGCCAGCAGAGGTCACCAGTAAGCACTGACACCAGCCAGTACTGGAAAGATTACTAGGATTTAGGTAATGGCGCTGAAAACAAGTAAAGCTAGGCCTCTTTTCCATGGATGGTTGATAGGCAGTGAAATGCCTCTCAAACTCTCACAACTGCTTGCTGGTGCCTGATAACTCCTCACTGCTGCCTGGTAACTGCTCACTGATGCCTGGTAACTGCTTGCTGAGTACACAGTTCAACTGTCCATGGAAAAGAGGCCTTACTTAATTATGGAACGAGGTGACATGAGATAACCGTTTAAGTACAGTGCAAAACATATTAATAGCCAGGCTGTTTTTATTTTTTTTATTTTGCTGCTTGAAAGAGTTAATTTTCAGGCATGCAAGTGACAGCTTCTATCTTGTTGGTATCTTTCAGGAATATAGTAAACCTCACTGATAAGCAAATTACAGTCATATAAGTTTTCCTATCCGAAAACAATTTCTGAGGGCAGGGGTGAGATAGAAAAAGGTCAATAGTTCATGTATTTTAACTCTGGGGTACTTAATAAGCTGCCATTGAGCAAAGACAATCAAACATTCAATCTACTTTTAAATGTGTAAATATAAAATAAAACCATGGGATATTATTAAAAGTCATTTTAAGAGCAGGAGGAAAAATACAATTGTTTATCTTATCAATTTATTTTCACGTTGAATTAACTTTAAAAAGAAATTGGGCCTGAAAATAAGAGTCCCTCTCTTCCTTGTGGTACCCTCAGGTGTGCACCTGGAGAGCCCAAGTCTGGTTTAGTCCCAGCTTGGATCTCTGCTGCATCTTTTGTTTGTGCTTGTTAGATGCAGGGATCTCAGCAGAAAATAGAGGATAGGCAGGAGTGGGCACCAACCTTGAATACGCTCATTACTGCAATGCTCTGAATAAGTGTTTTGCTATGTAAACCAGGTATTAGGTGTTTAGAGCAACTACTCATCACTACCTGTTTACTTGGGCAGTATTTGTAATAATAATGACACTATGGAAATAAAGCAAGCATTTTCAAGGTTGATGCCTCCTCCACTGCCTCTACTCATTAGGGTGCCCAACTGGTTGACCCCCCCCCCCCCCCATCTTCACCATATAGTTGCCGGCTTGAAATGTACAGTTGCATTGCTGACCTCTAGGAAACTCCAGGCAATAGTCTGCATTTTGGGCCAGTGTCAGCTGAATGACTCCATGAGATAGGTCCACTAAAAATGTAAACAGTCATGCAACTTTTAAAATATAAAAGCATGTCAGAAGTCCCACACCTTCACCATAACTTCATTTTTCAAACTGATGTTTTTGCCCAATTAGCATATACTGTAAGTGACATAGATGCCTGCCTTTGATTATACTAATATATTGACTACCTGGAGAGTCTTTAACTAAGCATGAGAAGGAGTTTCATATGATAGAAGAGGAGGCTGAAATCATGGAGGATTAGCACTGCCTATAGTAGAGCACTGGCAGCATAACAAGAGATTCAGAATCTGTCAATGGCCGTGTACCGGAAGCACTCTTGTGCGCACAGAGTTACAGAACTACTATATAGATCAAGTTTACAGAGTAGCAGATGCTCTAAAACTCAGACATCTCTACCCAGCCTGTTCAGGGAGGATAAGCTTTTACACACTAAACAAAAGAAGCTTCCATCCCAAGAAGGTAGCCTAGCCTGACAGTCAATAAGGTTGAAAAAGTCATGTCAATCAAGTTCAACCTCAGATCTCTTTTATGATACAAAAAAGAATTGCAGAACAGAATAATCTGATGTCAAACCACAGCAATAGGAAGGAGGTGTCAAGGAGGAATTGTGGCAGATTTTGTCCAATTCCCATGGAACACCGCAATGTTTTTGATGTAGAAGGTACACTGGTGGTTGCAGTGAGTGGGGTTGACAATGATAACACCAGTGCAGGATATGGGTGGAGAGAGGCAGTGACGCTCAGATACCCCCAATCATGAATTCAAGTAAATCCAGGCACGGCAGAATCGAAATCCAGATACGCCATGATCATGATTTACTGCTTTTAAATGTATACTATTTTCCTTTGAAACTTTAAAATCGATTTTCTCAAAAATGATAAGGTCTTTTTGAAAAAACAAATTTCCCCTTGTTCCCACTGATGTACATATCTTGCAGATTTGGTGTTTATAACATGTAATCTAAATCCGTGATCATGAGCCGGATTTGGACCACGATCACGAGTGCATTCGGAACTGAATCCGTGATCGAGAAGCGATCACGAATTCGGAATCTGACCTCGTGATCAGGAAAAACTGTTCGTGTCACAGGTTACCGGTGACCACAAGGCCGTGGAGAGCAACAGTGAAGGGAGGGAGCACACTGACCAACCTTAGGGGTGAGGGACCCACTAAAACCAATGCAGAAATTATAGAGGGGCCCACTAACCACTAAATGGTAGAACCCACTGACACAAGTGCAGAGATCCTCTGATAGAGACTCACTGACCACTATAGGGGGGTTTGGAGAGTCAACTGTCACATTACAGGAGGAACCCCCTTGCCATCTAATTTATTAGGGAAGTGTGGAGTGATCCAGGGACTTTCTTTGTCGCATTAGTGGGGCTTTCGAGAACACGCGAACCTGAGAGCTATGCCGGCGGTAGCCTAGCTACTGGTAGGGTCTCTCACCGGACATGTAAAAGGTGATGTTGCAGACTAAATAGGATACCCTGGCCCTCCAAGTCTGGGGGTTGGGCAAAAGGCTAACAACCTGTTCCCATAAAAACCTAATTGTTAAGAAAACTTCAGAGAAGCCTCAGAAAAGTAAAAACGGAATAACGGTATATCCATTTATGAGATGGTTATAGGAAGTTTTTGTTTTTACTTTCTATGTCAGTGATTGTTAGTTCCTACACTAGAAGGAATTTTACTATATGTTACCTTTAGTGAGATCTGGGAATACCACCTTGGGACAGTTTGAAGCACTATAAAGTCTGGCGACAGACGTTCGCCAATCTGCAAGCATAGTTACGGCTATTACAAGGATTTAGATTACATGCTGTTTTACTCATATTCACTTGTGTACACTATAAATAGACTTTTACACAGAGTTCTCTTTCTTCATATGAATGAGTCTTCTAGTAGTGACAGCTGTGGACTTAAGCCAATGTCGGTATAATACGCCACAGTCTGGACGTTTTGTGGGAAGGTTTACATGTCCCATAATCAAGGACAGGCTGTTTGTAAATATTGGCGACAGGAGTCTTATGAAAACAAAACACTGAAAATCCTCAGCTCTGTATCATCCTAGTGTCCTGTGGTTATGGGTTGTAACCTATTCTTTACCATGACCTAAAGGCCTCCTCCTACTCTGGCAGTATCCACTGTTCATCTGGAACATGTCATCCACATGGTGTAAGAGTGGAGAGGTGATAGGGGATAATGCCAGTGGAAAAAAACATTCCTGGAAATATACAGTTGCCCAGTTGTCTTCCTGCTGTGGCATGTCAATTCAGTATGTACACAGGATGATTGTGCAGAGCAGTGGACTATGCTGACATTATTTAAAGACACAATAACTATAATGGTCCTTTTTCATCAAGTGCATGTTCTGCAAACAGCTTTATATCATCCCAAAATGCAGCATTTTGTCTAGCTTGACCAGGGCCAAAATTAATTTTTTTGCCCTGCTGCGTAATTTCTTGTGCCTTTTTTTTGCCACTCTTCCCTTTTCTCATGCAGACACCTTGGTGTGTGCAGACTTCCATACGCCTTAGGCCCCCTCTAACTGTGTCTCCCTATACCTAAGGGGAAAAAAGTTAAAACACATAATTACTTTGGTGGTCTATAGGCTCTACAGACACCTCCTTTATGTGTCTGGCCTCCCCTCCATTTTGCCACTGCTGCCCCCATTTGTAGCTCCAGCAGGGGCCATTCAGAGCCTGGTTCATGCGCTGTCCACTGTGCACCCTCTATGCAGGGCCGGATTTCTGGCAAGGCCGCATAGGCCATGGCCTAGGGCACCAGAAATTTAGGGGCGGCTCAGTGAGGGGCAGTAAAGCTGTTCTTTGCAGCCATCCCTATCTACAAGGACAGCTTTAACCTTTGAACTCTCTTTCCTGTACTTGTGTCATCCCTGCAAGACCTGTAAGCTCTATCCTGCAGGTTCACCTCTGCCTAACTCTCATGGTGACACAATAAGTCCATCATTAACAAGATGGCAAACATAACATAAAAGTTCAAAACATAATTTATAATCTATGCGCATATTACTAAAATAGCTATTGTCTGTGACAGCAATGATGGAAAGTAAGGAGAATTCTCATTGGGGCACACAGAGATAACAACCATGCAGATGGTATAGTTGGCCTTGGGCGGTAAAAAGTACAAATCCGGCCCTGCCTCTATGTACACACTCCTGAACAGCTGTGCACAGCAGCCATAGCCCAGAGCATCCTAGCCATGCGCAGTTCAAAAACATTTAGGACACTCCCAGCAACAACTGCTACATGTAGCCATGTGGGAGTGAGTACAGAGAGGGGGCATGGATGGGCTTTACACTAGAGTTTCAAATAGATGAAGTCAGGGAGGCCTGTGGACACAATAAGAACTCTGGAGGTGTGTGCAGAGCATATAAATCATCAGGTTCATATTTTTCAACCTTTTTTCGTCTCAAGGTTACTTTAAGCTGGTGCCAAGTTCTTTGCAGGTACAACATTCCCACCAGCTGTATCAAGTGAGATAAAATGAATGGAGATGGCACAGCACAGACTTGAAGCAAGTCCTTCCCATTTTATGTGCAGCCTCCATGTACAATAACATTTTCTTTCAAATATAGCAGCCTCTCTCTCCATACACAGCTCCTGACTTTGATTTGTTGCCCTCCACATGCATCCTTCCTTTTCCATCTGTCTTGGTGTTTTTGAATATATATTTCAATTGCCAAGTGTTGACAAGTTATTGTAACCAGAAAAAGAAAATTATCTCCTAGGAGAAAATGTAGGAGAAAAAGTGAATTGAATAAAAGGCCATAGTGGTTTACAGCTGTCCACACAACACTGTTTCAGTTCCTAGGAGTGTTTTTTTGGTGCCCATCTAGTGGAGACTCTGTGGTACTGCAGCATGTTGTAAATTATACAGTACACAGCCATACATAACTAATGTTCAATGCTACAGCCATCTCCTTGACCATTCCTACTAATACCATGCCTACTCTGATGAACCAATTAAAAGATAATTAATTATCAACAGGGACCACTTTTACAGTATTTGACTTTTCATTGCATTGTTGATAGGGGCCTGCTTTCCATATTTGGTGCCTCGTTATGTGTAAGTCCAGTTGTCACTTAATGAGTGGACTGACTAGAGAGGATAATCATTAGAAAAGGGTCAGACATTTGTGGAGAAACACATACACCATATGTAGTAATTAGAATGTAAGGAAATACGTTTTATAAAAAAACAATGTTTCCCTCTATTGTACATGGCATTTCTGCTTAAAAAGCCATGGCCCCCTCTTTTCAAGTACATTCCTTCTTTTGTGGTGATTTTACCTTAATCACATATGTTTTTCACCCTTCAAAAACCCTGAAAACTAGCAAACAACTAACCAGATGAAATGATGTATAAAATAATGCAGTGCCATAAAAGTAAAATTGTACATTTAATAGTGGAAAACATATGGGGGCTATAGTAATACAAAGCAACGCGCTGTTTATCACCAAGCTTAGTTATAGCGAGCGGAATTTTAAAAATTGACTGATCTTAAAAGCCTGTGACTTTTTTTTTTCACTTTCTTGTAGATTTTTATTGTGCATGGATGTTTCAAAGTTTTATTTATAACATGCTACATATTTTATATGGTCATTAAAGAAAAATAAAATACAGAAACAGGGTGGTTAAAACAAAGAACTAAAAAAAGAAGAACTACAGCTGTTTTGTTCGAATTGTTTGGAATGGGCTGAAGTGTATTTGTTTTTCTTTTTGCTGATTATGTGGAAGTATCACTACAAATTTTGATGAATGGGTCAATTCTTAATTTACCTAAAAGGCTAATTGCACAGACAGTGAAATAGTCGCAATCAATGGCACACTTTGAAATAACATCGTTTTACTCTTATGGGACATAAAAGCGACTTTTGGCTGTTTTAATAAAGTGTAAAAATATCACAAAATTCTGTTTTGCTTTCGCTATGCAAATTGTAAAGAAAACAAAAAGCTTAAATGACCCAGGCAGAAACCAGGGATCAATTGGAGTAATTATTCTAACATTTTTCAGGTCAGTCCTGGAAAAAGATCAGCGTAGGTTTGTTTATATGATGTCACAAAGCATTATTTGTCTCTGAAGAATTCATGAATTCTACCCATGCAAAATGAAAAGCAAGCCTCGGGGCTGGCACTGTGCACAAATACAGTATATGGGATCTACCGGCAGGAAGTTTCTGCTGAATACAGCTACGGTATCTTATAAATTCTATAAACTCTTTTCATGCCTGTTATATTATTTATACGAGAGGAAAGAGCTCTTTAATAAGTAACCCTTCGGTTATAGGGCGATGTTGTGCCCATCTAGCAGCTCGTATGGTGTACTGTGGATGCCCAGTCCTTCAATAGTTAAACTCTGATTTGGCCCAGCATGAGGTCAGAGGGTTAAATCCATAGCTCAAGGCTGATGTGCTGCTCATTAGTAATTAAAGTGCCTCATAAAAGACCATTGTATGGCTTTTGCAGCTTGCAGTTAGACCATCAGCTCATCCTACAGGCATTGCCATTGCTGGGATGGGATTTAAGGTCTATACATAAATATTCGGTGCCATTATGTTTCTAGGGGTCTTAATGAATAGTATTACGTTTATATACTTTTTGAACAATCTTTAAATTTTATTTATTGAGTTCATTGTTAAAAAAAAAAAAGATTTATTTTTGCATTTTTAATTAAAGAGGGACAAGGTTGGATTTATACTTTTTGTGCCCTGGGCCAAGTATGCTGTGGCACACCTTTCTTGTGCAGTAGTGCCCCTCCCATTCCATGTGCAGCCCTCTATTCCATGTGTATTATCCATGTACTGTAGCCCCTTTTCTTTCATGAACAGCTCCCTTGAGCATCAGTTTCCTTTTTATGTGTTGCTTCGAATTTTCACTCTCCTCTTTCATATGTAGTAACTCATCTTTCTGTCCAGGTGCCCTTTAGGTTGCAGCTGCCCAAGGCCCGAGCCTTTGTGGCATTTTCTAAATCCATCCCTAATTAGGGTCGGTTCACACAGTCAGTTAGTAAGGTGTAGCAGGTGGTCAACACCAGGGCTGGTTCTATACTTTTTGTTGCCTGAGGCAAACGAGACTTTTTGCTGCCTGAGGAGTTATAAGTTCTTCATATCTTGTAACTTGTTCCATTTCTAAGACTACAGTGACATAATTTCATAAATATAATTTCATAAACAGAACCTCCAGACGCAGTGCCATTGGCACCTTAAGCCAAATTGTATTTACTGCTAACATAATTTGCTTGTGCAGGACAAGTGAGTTTGGTATTCATGAGTGTGTTGATGGAATAAGCTGCTGTGACTTGTTAACCTTGGCATTGGTCTTATGCTGGATACACACGGTGCGTTCGCGCACTCGATTTTCCCGTCGATTCCCATCGATTTGTTTATTTCCAACATATCCGATTTGGATTTCGATGGATCGTTAGGTCGATTCGCATGCAAAGTATGCCGAATCGACCTGACGATCCATCGAAATCCAAATCGGACATGTTGGAAATAAACAAATCAACGGGAATCGACGGGAAAATCGAGTGCGCGAACGCACCGTGTGTATCCAGCATTAGGCTTATGAGTATTATTTGAGACGTCATTGCTCTTTTTCCCCCGAGAGAACCTTGGGGGTAGCCCACATTTGTGAGTATTATTTGAGACGTCATTGCTCTTTTTCCCCTGAGGTTACCTTGGAGGTAGCCTACACTTGAGATTATTATTTGAGATTTCATTGCTCCTTTTTCCATGACAATCGCATACTACAATATTAGGGCACTCTCTTTTTTTTTCTTTCTCTTCTTTTGTCTTTATTATTAAACAATTCTGCTTATAATCTCTGCCATGTGAGTCTATAGCTCTCAGACAGTTACTGTAAGTCACTTGAAGAATAAGGCAGATAAATAATTAAATATATACGTAATTAAAAATGGCTGCCCTCATGTATCGTTATAAAGACAATTTATATGTTCACCCAGTGTTTTTAATACACAGGATCACACTGATAACATGTTACAGTACACTGCTCTCCTTCATACAGTATCTGCTGAATGTTTGTAAAATAAAAATAAAAATAGAACATTCAATAAATTGTGCTTAAAAGAATATGTATACTTGACATGAATATTATTAACAAAGTTTCCTCCTGGTAAAAGATCATATAACCGGTCAAGAGACAACACAATCTGTATATTGTTTATTTATGTGATAAACATACTTTTCATTTAATATACATGCAGCTTGATTCACTTACCGGCGCTAAGCCGGTTAGTGAGCCTTAAGAGGTAGTGGGCGCAAACCACGGAGTTAGGTGGTTAACGCCCACACATCACCACTCAGTGTGCGTGCATCGTGGTGCAGCATTGATGCACTGTTTTGAGGGCACCCGATGCGCCGTTATCGGCGCACCGGGTGTGACGTTTACAGGGCAGCGGGTGCGACATTATCGTTGCACCGCTCACTATTACCCACGCACCGCACTGCGTGCACACTGAGCGGGGCTGTGCGCGAAGTAGCTTTGCGTGGCCGTTAGTGCGCAGAGCTACTTATGGGGCCCTAAGAGGCTTTTCACTCCGGCGCTAACACTTAACTCCGGTTAGTGAATCAAGCCCATGGTGGCTTCTCTGATATCCAAGGGCATCCCATGGGGGACACTTAATGCCCATAAGTTATCATCTTAGGCTGAATATACATGCATTACTTTTTCAACCTAGTAGTATAGTCACTTTGATCAAATGTGCTGGTACTTCACTAACCCCAACAGGTCCAACAACAGGTCCAATTTAGTTTCTAATGACATCAGCTGGTTTATTATCAATCAAAAGAGTAAATGTTGGAAAATATCTGCTGAGCAAGGATTGCATAGGATCGATGAAGGAGCAACGTTTAATTGCATTCAGTAGTACAATGCTACTTGGATTTAGTAGCATTTAGCATTGTGTGGTACAACTCTAGGACTGATCAATCATATGCTGTACCAAGCTGTCATTGACTCCGTTTTCAAAGAAACAAATCTTAAGTTCTATGCTGAAAGGTTTTCCAATTTCCTCTGCTCCTGATTCATCGTTTGGAGATCGCAAACATTTTCTCCAGTTCAATTCACATTTTCGTTGTTACATCACACACTTTTAGTATTATCATTGGTACAATTTTGCAGCCATTTTGCCCAGAGTTAATAACCGTGTTTACAAAAATCATTAAAGAGAACTCGAGGTGGGGTTCTGACAATGCTATATGCACACAGAGGCTGGGTCTGCCTATACTGCCCAGCCTCTGTTGCTATCCAGATCCCCCCTAAGCCTCCCCTGCGCTCTACTATACCCCATAAATCACAGCCGCGCTGTCGACACGCAGCGTGTCACAGCAGGTTGTGTTTACCTATGTACTGTCAGTCTCGGCGCTCCCCTAACCTCCTGCATAGCTCCGGTCCCCGCCCGCGTCCCTTCCCTCCACGCTGATTGGAGGGAAGGGATGCGGGCGGGGACCGGAGCTATGCAGGTGGCGGGGGCAGTGCCGAGACTGACAGTACAGAGGTAAACACAGCCCGCACAGCGCGGCTGTGATTTATGGAGGCAAGCAGAGTGCAGGGGCAACTTAGGGAGGATCTGTATAGCAACAGAGGTTGGGCAGTATAGGCAGACCCAGCCTCTGCGTGCAGATAGCATTGTCAGAACCCCACCTCGGGTTCTCTTTATAGCCCAAATACCTTTTTTTGACTCCAGAGTAGTTGTCAAGTGATCTCTGCCCAATCAAGGTTTTATGTGAATACAAACCATGATACCCACAAGAAATAAACAGGCACCCATATGCACAGATAATCAAAAGCCAACAGACAAATCCCGCTTAAGGTGAAGCTGATTTTCTGCAATGTATGTGGCTTTTAGTAAATGGTTAATGGAACTCGGTAATACACTTTGTCCATGCTAAATTGTTCCTCCCTGTAACTCTATCCTTTAAAGCATGTATGTTGGAACACATCCTGTGGAAAGTATAAAAGACTGCTTATCAGAATGTTTTTGATTTATATTAGAAAAAGTCTGGTTAAAGCGGATCTGAACTCAGAAATTCCTCTCTGCTCTAAAAGATACACAACGACATAATAACCTTTAAAGAAAAACATTTCTTTGTTACAGCTGATACAAATCCTGCAATACATCTGCAGTGTGTGTACTTACTGCTTTCACAGAAACAGACATATTGTTAACCTCCTGTGTTTACCATTTAGATCTCTGCCATGGCAGGCAGCTGACACAGCCGAGGGATCAAATTACAACTTGTGCTTAGTCACAGATGGGGGGGGGATTAGACAGGCTACACTCTTTAAATACATACAGGATGCATTTCTATATGTTTTCCTTCCGTCCTGTGCAAGAGTTCAGGTCCACTTTAAATGGAAGCTCCAGGTGGACCCAACATTGGGGGAGTGGAATAAACTGGTAAACTTTGTGTTACCTCTGTATAAATTGACATACTAGGTTTGTAACCAACCTAATACATTTGAGACATTGGGCCTTATGCAATTCACTTTTTCACCTGAGATTTCTAGGAGATATTTTTAAATTTGTCATTAAAATGCCTGTACAGCCACCAGCAAGCAAGAAAATACTCAAAATAATTTTGAGAGTACTTCTTCACCTACTTGTTGATACTTTTTTAATTGAAAAGTGCTGGAAAGTTATTTTAAATTGAAGATGAAAAATTATCTCCTAGGAGAAAACTCAGGTGAAAAAGTGAATTGCATATGGTCTATTGTGGGGTTGGTGGGTGGAGTCCTCAGATATGATCATTGCTAACCTAGACATTAATACTACTGTAAGTAACACTAAATGTTAAATGATGCTGGTCATACCTTACCTTAGTGGTGACCCGGTCTGGTACCTAAATAGCTTGCACTATGTTTATTTATGTCTATTTGAGAGATTGTTATGTACATTATTTCAATGTGTATCTAATGTTGACTTTATAACACTTTATGCTGGAATGTAGATAATAGGATAACAGAGGCACCAACAGAATAAAAAACACTAAAAGAACTTAAAAACCCATCTTGGTAATAGAGGAGGTAGTGATGGACTCACCCCCTCCAAGCAGAACACACGACTGTGGATTTCCAGTCAAAACAATTTTATTGGATACTCCAAATAAAGTGCAACGCGTTTTGCGGGATACAAACCCGCTTCATCAGGCAATAACAGATAGGAGTAAACAGCATCTGCCAGTATCATCAACACTGAGCGCCTCTGTCTTTATGCTGGAATGTACTGGGTGTTTTGTTTCTACTTTGTTTTTACTGTTTCTGCAATTTCTGCTATAATTATGCCTGTTCCTAATGTATGGCTTCCAGAGCAAAAAAAACCAATAACTAAAATTCTTTGTTAAAAAAAGAAACAACTGTTCACAAATGTGATTATTACTGCAACAGCACCAACAAAGAGCTTCAAAGTCTCCAATATAGAAAAGCTTTCGAAAATAATCATAGCATTCTTATTGTAATACTGAAAGACTAGGTTGATAAAGAAAAAGCATATGCTGAAAAGGCATTCCTGTTAAAGTCAATGGAAGTGGTGGCAGAGAAGTGGATGGCATCAATTGTGTGTCAGCCCTATTCACACGTGTTGCTACTTGATGAGGGTGTCTTAAGGCCAAGTGTTGCAGGAAGAAGGTTATCAACAAGGTCACCAAGTGCGCTAACCTGACAGCTCAACTTTGAGACCATTTTTCAGGCTCTCAGCCTTATCATCCCTATGTATACATTATTTTGATTTCTTTCCAGAGTTACCAAGCAGATCTTAAATACTTCCAATCAAGTGATGGGTCTTTTTGTGAAAATGATGGGCAAAATCTTGAAATTGTAAACAATGTTTCAGAGCAGGATGGAAAAGGTCATGGTGAACAGGAGGAGGTAGGTAGGGATGCTCATCCGGATTCCGCGGAAATGCAATTTCCGAAATTCCGATCGGAAATTGCATTTCCGCATCGGAATGCGGAAATCGGTAATGCAAGTGCCGTAGGCGGATTTCCGCCGGAAATCGCGGAAATTTCCGCCGGAAATCGCGGAAATTCCACCCGACTTTAACATTGATTTTCTCAAAAACTATAAGGTCTTTTTGAAAACTTTTTTTTGCATCTTGTTCACAAGATTCGGTTTAATAAATGCTGAAAATTTGGTGTTTCTAGGACCTAAGGGGGCTTTTCTATTAAATGCTAAATTCGGCTGATTTTTACTGTAATGTAAAATGCAGAAAATCTGCATCTGCCTATTTTCTGCATTTTACATGACAGTAAAAATCCGCCGAGTTTAGAAGTTAATAGCAAAACCCCCGTAAGTCCTAGAAACACCAAATTTTCAGGGTTTATTAAACAGAACCTTCTGAGCAAGATGCAAAAAAAAGTTTTCAAAAAGACCTTATAGTTTTTGAGAAAATTGATGTTAAAGTCGGGCGGAATTTCCGCGATTTCCGGCGGAAATTCCGCCTTGGAATGCGGAAATTGGTAGCGGAAAGCGGAATCGGTAATCGGTACATAACGGAATGCGGAATTACCGCGGAATCGGAATTTGGCATTCCGACCATCCCTAGAGGTAGGTCTATTCTAATGTCAAACTCTACATCTCAATACATCACCGCAATTCAAAGTAAAACAAGGACGAAGAAATAAATTATGTCTTTATGCATTGAAAATAAGGGGAGAGCCTTTCTCTGTGCATTCTCCAGCATATGTGCTGGAATGTTAAACAGAATTCCAGCAACTGCCTCTGTGATGGGGAGCTGTGTGGTGCTGACTGTGTTTGTGCTGAGTTGCTATTGTGTTTGCACGTTGTTTCTTTGTACTCTTGTCACTGGGAGTTTGCAAAATGCCAGGGGAGCTATGAAGGAATGTGAGCATTTCATCCCACGCTGTCTGCCCCCAGCATCACCTTGTGGCAGTTCAGGATCAGGGAAGGGGTACATGGAATCCAAACTAATCCTACTATATATTAGTTGCAAAAGGGATTCTAAGGAGTGTTTGTGGGTTTAAAGTCCCTCATTTGGAAATCAAACACTACTTCGCCAAGTGAGTGGCATTGGGATTAGGGGATTAACAGCATACTTCAGTCCCAATACCAATGAAATATTCATTATGTTTGGATCTGCTAGGACAGCACATTTATAGGGTAAGTCCAAAGGTCAGGCAGGAGGTCTCCCATGCTTCAAACCTTGGCAATGGCAAAGAGGAAGATGTCCGTGGAATGAGAGAAAAGAAAGATACCCATAGATATACTAAAAGTTGAGTTTACTCATAATTTTTTATAATTGTGTGTGGCAGGGAGTTACAAAGTGTAGGGGCAGCATGACAGAAGGCTCTGTCTCCGATGGTTATGAGATGGGCTCTGGGGGTGACCAAGTTTTTATATCCTTTTGTCCTAAGATTGTGGGAGGTGTGAAGCCAATCTTAAATAGAATTCTCCATTTTATAAATAGCCGGTGGAGTCATTGAAGGAACAGTGTAATATGGCAATGGCAGGGTTTACTTGTTAACAGCTTTGTAGCTGTATTCTGTACTAATTGCAGGTTGTGCAGGTCTTTGCGTGTAAGGCCTGTATAGAGAACATTGTAATAGTCCAGCTGCGATGTGATGAAAGCACGGACCAGGGATGGAAGATCTGAGGTGAGGGGTGTTTCATTTTTGCAACGTTCCTTAGAACTCTGCAGAGTTTTTATTCTGAGATTAGTCTGATTACATGTGCATGTCTTATGATCCTCTAACATCTATGAGGAGAAAGACCTTTCAGAGGTGCAAGAATGAATGTCTACAGTCTTAAAACATGATTGCAATTCCACAAAATGATGTAAACATAGTTCATATTATTCATTCCTTTTTTATATATTTTTGGTATACAGCACTAACACATTTCTGCCATGCACTACAGAGAACACAGAACCAAACACATTATTTAATTGCCCTCCAGGGGTGTTTCAGTTTAGTATCCCTACCACATGTTACAGTCAGTTTAGGACAAAGCTAATATTTTTTTCTAAAGCAAAAAAGTTTAGTGCAGGTTGAGTAAGTCTTTAAAACCAAACAGCTCCGTACTCAGGATCAAAGTGTGACCATCATCAATGACAAGTAAATCGGATGCTTACCAGCCTATAACAACTAACATTATAAGGCTGAACCTCATGTACATCTACCTGCATACAACCTTGTAATGTGGGTTTGTTACAGTATAGTAAGCCTTTAATTTACTTGTTAATGGTGAAGGTCATGCTTTGGTGAAGATCACGCTTTGATTCTGAGCACAGAGCTGTTTGGTTTTAGAGAATTACTCAATCTGCTCTGAACTTTATTCCTTGATTTATTTGGGTTTTGTCTATATTCATCAGCGGTTACTATAGATCATTGGTTGGAAATTATTATTTTCTTGTTTTAATATTTTTGTTCTGCAGGCACGCTGGAAAAATTTACACTTACATGGTGAGGATATACAAACTCCTTGCAGATAGTGTCCTTGGCAAGACTCAGATCCAGGATACTAGAAACGCATGGCAAGGGTGGCACCACTTATTCACTGCATGGCTAATTGTTCCCTTTTACTATGGAAGAAAGAGAGGAATAGTTTTGCCAAAGTGGTGGTCCAGAACTCAGGCAACTGGAAGTCTCAACTAACCGGTATGCCTGATGGATAACGGGTGCTACATAGCGTAATACTGTTTGATATGCTTTATATATTCAACTCCGTGCGGTATGAATCAAGTGCCAACACGCGTAATCCCTCCACCCCACAATCTGGAAGACTCACCAAATTGTAGCCACCTCGTTTTTCAGGTGGATCTCACGCTCAATCTGTATGCTTCACTAGGACCACTTCAGTGAACCATACCATAATCATGTATCAAATTCTATTTATGCTTCAATAAAATGTTCTAAAACATATAAAAAGCTTCATTGCGCAGCATGCTTTAAAATTGTAATTCCACAACTGCGCTTCTCGCGCCAATTAAAAACGTACAAGCTCCCAGATACAAAGGGGCATATCGTAGTGGCGTTCCTAGGGCCCTGGAAAGTAAATGCATTCGTCTATCCAGGCGGCGTCCCGCTTGTCAAACACCTCGCAACCACCCGGAGGTCTGTGTTTGTGCATCAGTCTAATTTCTGCTGATTCCTTGCAAACGCTCCAAGCTGATTATTAGTGGAAAACCTGCCTGATCACTTCTATATCCTGGTAAGATAGTGCAGATGGTGTCTGCTCATGACATGCTGGCCCCCAGTTCCCTACTTACAACAGAAATGAGCCAATCCAATTATCCCTGTGTGGAGCACTTCCAGAAATTCAAGAGCCCTAAGGGCAGTTGGAAGGTATCAGCATATTAGTAAAGTTATCCTTGGTACTTTTTGCATTATTTATATAAGTTGGACACATTTGGACAAACAAAATGTTCTTAATAACGAATGAGACCTGAATGTGGCTAAAGTCAGTTACATAAGCGCTGTATGTTACTAAACAGTGCAAAAAATTGACCTAATGGTAAGCTGCAGAGCTGCATGTACCCAATGTGATGCAGTCGCAGGATGATACATATATTTTTATCTCATGAATTAAGAGTCTGGGAGGAACACAGAAGGCTGCATGTGGCCCCAGGGCCACAGTTTGGGCATCAAACTTGTACTGCACAGAGAAAACATGGTGAACTTTTTGCCATATGAATTATTCAAGGCCAAGCAGATGTTTCCCTGTCTGTTGTTCCTGGTGGGACATCTGTTTATCATGTCCACCCTTAGGGCCTGATAACACTTGTCCATATTCATACAGTTTTTCTGCATGAAGATACAGAAAAAAAAATTGCATTTTAATGGTGCAAATATAGATAAGTTCTAATAGACCCTTAAAGTGACATGAAAGTGAGAGGGATATGGAAACTGCCATACTGATTTCCATTTAAACAATGCCACTCATCTGGCTGGCCTGATCCCCTGCCTCCTATACATTAGGTATCTTTAGTATGCAGTCAAGTGGTATGACTAAGGTCTGACCACACTAACTGCATTCTTGTCTAAGATGTGTGATGCAAACACTACTGAACCCAAAAGATCAGCAGGTCAGCCAGGGAACTGGCATTGTTTAAAAGGAAATAAATATGCAAGCTTTCAGATCCCTCCCTACAGGGTTACTTTACCTGCCAATTCTTTTTCACCTTAAAACAAAATTAAAAACTGCAAATTAAGAAGCCAATATAATATTGCCCATGCATGAAATCACAGGTTTGCAGCCAATCTCAAGACAACTACCACATCTGCAGAACAAGAGAAATAATAGAAACAAGCATTCTCAGTGTCAGTCCTCACTGGTAGAACGCTCTCACTAAACAGCAGCTCACCTGACGGTTGGCTGACAGCGTTGTACGTCAAGTCAGCAAATGAGCATTTAATAGTGGGATGCCTGGTATCGGCTTATCTCTGTCAGGTCTGGTTGAGATGGACTCCGTTGGCGACTACCGTGTCTGTGTGCTGGTTGCCTGGCCTCCCGATGAACAGTTGTTTGTCATCTACAGATTATCCCGCACGGACTTAAAGGGACACTTAAAGCGGAATATAACCCTGCATTTTAACTTTGCTCTAAAACATTATTTACAATATATTATATGCAACCAGCATTTTTTTTTTTACTAGACCAGCATTGGAAGGGTTACACAGGGCTTTAAAGTTCCTGGAGATTTCTGCAGACGCATCCGAAGCTGACATAGATACATTTTGTTTACATAAATGTATCTAAGTGTTGAATGTGACTCACTCTCTCTGACTGAGAAGGAGCTGGAGGACAGCCAAAGAGTGTGTAACATTTCTCAATAGATACATTTAACTAAATAGAATGTAACAATCTGAACTTCTGCATATCTCTCCACAGAACTTTAAACCTCTGTGTTTAACCCTTCCAATGCTGGTCTAGTAAAAAAAAAAATGCTTTTTGCATATAATATGCTGTAAATAATGTTTTAGAGCAAAGTTGAAATGCAGGGTTATATTCCGCTTTAAGCCAGGAATAAGAAATCAGTTTTACTTTCATGGGGCTTCTACCAGCCCCCTGCAGCCATCCCGTGCCCTCGCAGTCATTAACGGAACCTCCGCTCCCCCGCTGCCAGTTAGTTTAGTTTTTGCTGACAGGCCCAGTCATGCGTATTTTTCTTTGCGTTTCCATCCGCAATAGTGTGCAGGACGCTGAGGATGGGAACATGAAGAAGGATACAGTTGGCCAGGCCTGCACAGGCGCAGAAAGCCCGACGACTCCCTGTTAAAGATGGCTCGAACCTCCGATTTTAGGTTTGCGAACCTCGAACACGAACTTACGCAAAAGTTTGGGTTTGCGCAAACTTCGCGAACTGCAATAGACTTGAATGGGGAGGCGAACTTTGAAAATTACAAACATTTATGCTGGCCACAAAATTGATGGAAAAGATGTTTCAAGGGGTTTAACACCTGGAGGGGGGCATGGCGGAGTGGGATACACGGCAAAAGTAGATCACTAGTAAATGAGATTGAGAATATACATGTTTATGCATCGTTATGTTTATATTTCTGTTTAATCCTGGTATTTAATTAATACTCCATTGAAGGACATTTTTTGTATAAAGATATAGTCCATAAGAGATAAGGTCCAGTGGCTTGTCCAAAAGATTTTGTGGTTTCTATGATTCAAATTGTGATTTAAATTGCTATTGTTTAACTCTTTAAATAGTATTATCCTATACAATAAAATCCCTGTGTCGCTGCGTCCAGCTGTCCCTGTGCCCCTGTTTTTTGCTACTGTGCATGTGCGCAGTAATGGACAGCTGGACGCAGTGGCGGACATACGGCCGTGTAGGCCGTGCCGCCGCACGAGGGCCCCTGAAGTTCCGTTGCTTCAGGGGCCCATTAAGTATTGCAGGTTTTTTTTTTTTTTTTGCTTTTAATTTTTTTAACCTGAGGGGCCCCGACTCCTGTCCTCCCCCCTCACCTCGGGCCCCTCCCCCCTCACCTCGGGCCCCCCCCCCTCATGCGGCGGGAGAGCGGAAAATACAGGAAGTCTCCGGCCGGGGCTGCAGCAGACGCTAGAGGCAGCTGCCGCTTGGTCTCCGATATGTCTCCAACTTGGAGACATATCGGAGACCAAGCGGCAGCTGCCTCTAGCGTCTGCTGCAGCCCCGGCCGGAGACTTCCTGTATTTTCTGCTCTCCCGCCGGCCGTCGCGCATACCGGGAGGGGGGCCCCGAGGTGAGTGAGGGAGGATAGGAGTCGGGCCCCCCACCCGGATAGCTACCCACCCGGCTACCTTACCCACCCGGCTACCTACCCGGCTACCTAACCACCCTGCTGGCTACCTACCCACCCACCCGGCTACCTACCCACCCGGATACCTACACACCCACCCGGCTACCTACCTACCCACCTGGCTACCTAACCACCCACCTGGCTACCTACCCACCCGGCTACCAAGCTACCCACCCGGCTACCTAACCACCCTGCCGGCTACCTCCCTACCCGGCTACCTACCCACCCACCCGGCTACCTACCCACCCGGATACCTACACACCCACCTGGCTACCTACCCGGCTACCTACCCACCCGGCTACCTACCCACCCGGATACCTAACCACCTACCCGGCTACCTAACCACCCAGCTACCTAACCACCTAACCGGCTACCTAACCACCCACCCGGCTACCTACCCACCCGGCTACCCACCCACCCACCCGGCTACCCAACCACCCACCCGGCTACCCAACCACCCACCCGGCTACCTACCCGGCTACCTAACCACCCACCCGGCTACCTACCCGGCTACCTAACCACCCACCCGGCTACCTACCCGGCTACCTAACCACCCACCTGGCTACCTACCCGGCTACCTAACCACCCACCTGGCTACCTACCCGGCTACCTAACCACCCACCCGGCTACCTACACACCCACCCGGCTACCTACCCACCCACCAGGCTACCTACCTACCTACCCACCCGGCTACCTACCAACCCACCAGGCTACCTACCTAAAGACCCACCAGGCTACCTACCCACCCTTTCAGCTACCTAACCACCCACCTACCCACCCACCAGGCTACCTACCCACCCGCCTACCCAGCCACCCACCAGGCTACCCACCCACCCGGCTACCCAGCCACCCACCAGGCTACTTACCCACCCGGCTAAGGGCTACCTACCTACCCACCCGGCTGCCTACCTACCTACCCACCAGGCTACCTATCCACCCAACCACCCATGGGAGCTGCGCGCCGGATGGAGGCTGGGACAGGAGGTCTGCTGCTGCAGGTGAGTAAATGGTTTTTTTTATTATTTATTTAAGCAGGTGTATGTTCTGGGCAGGTCTGCCACATGATTGCGTGTATGTTCTGGGCAGGTCTGCCACATGATTGCATGTATGTTCTGGGCAAATTTGCTACATGATTGCATGTGTTTTCTGGGCAAATCTGCCGACATGATTGCACGTATTTTCTGGGCAAATCTGCTGACATGATTGCACGTATTTTCTGGGCATATCTGCCGACATGATTGCACGTATTTTTTGGGCATATCTGCTGACATGATTGCACGTATTTTCTGGGCATATCTGCCTACATGATTGCACGTATTTTCTGGGCATATCTGCCGACATCATTGCACGTATTTTCTGGGCATATCTGCCAACATCATTGCACGTATTTTCTGGGCATATCTGCCGACATCATTGCACGTATTTTCTGGGCATATCTGCCGACATGATTGAATGTATTTTCTGGGCAAATCTGCCGACATGATTGAATGTATTTTCTGGGCAAATCTGCTCACATTATGTGTATTTTCTTGAGAAAACCTGCACAATTATGTGAATTTTCTGGGGAAAGGGTCACCAAAACTTGGGCCCACTGTCTTTGCGTTGCACTTTTCAAGGGAACCTGAGGTGAGAATAATATTGAGGCTGCCATATTTCTCTCCTTTTAAGCAATACCAGTTGCCTGGTTGCCGTTCTGGTCCTCTGCCTCTTATTCTTTCAACCATAGACCCTGAACAAGCATGCAGCAGGTCAGGGGTTTCTGACAATATTGTCAGAACTGAGACGATTAAGCTGCATGCTTGTTGCTGGTGTAATTCAGTTTATTACTGCAGCCAAATAGATCAGCAGGGCCGCCAGGCAACTAGTATTGTTTAAAAGGAAATAAATATGGCAGCCTCCATATCACTCTCACCCCGGGATCACTTTAAATTACAGTTAGCTCCGCCCTTATCCGGTCATTGCCACGCCCATTTTTTGCCACGGCGCTACGCGCCGCAGGTTCTGTCCACACCCACTTTTTGCCGCAGGGGCCCACAATTGATATTTTGCACAGGGGCCCACTGCTGCCTGTGTCCGCCACTGGCTGGACGGGACCAGGGAGCAAGGTGGGCGGGCGAGCGAGGTGGGTGGGTGCGGGCACGCTTGTGCCACGGTTGCGGGCGCGCGCATGCGCACCGGCGGCGACAGAAATAAAAAAAGACCTAGAGCCTGTTTTTAAACGGCCTTGGGTCTACTAGTTATTCAATCATAATATCGTTCTAGCGGTATGATATTAACTTTTCAAACTTTTTGCTATGAGTTCTTACAGTATGTAATTTTTAGGCACTGTATTTATTTGAAGAAGCAAGTTACCACCTGTAAAATGCATTGTACTGTATGTACAAAAATGTATTGGTAAAAGGCTGCGCATCCCTGACCCAATACTGTACAATTGAATGGTTAATCGCTGTGGCGCACACCGCCCCCCCTGGACTAAAATGTACGCCCGCATCCAAACAATGCAATACTGGTCTATGGAGAAATTTTAGCTTCCATCATAGTTTTGCATGCAAAAATATAGATATACTGGACATCTGCACCAACGTTGAGGTAAATCTCCAGAGCAGATGTCCTAACACTAAACTGACCTAAGTTAAAAGCAAATGTCTTTACCCTGGCAGCTGCTATGCTAAAATGTGTAACTTACATTCAATACAGACAGCAGGAAACAAAGCAAGCACTCACCAATATGGGTAGCATCTGAATGACTCACCACCTCATATGCACCGCTTAAATAGCTCAAATACACACTCAGCAATCAGACAGATGCAAAACATATGCAAAACTAAACTAAATACTTACCATGCAAAACAGGATAGCACAATGGGTGCTGCTAGCCTGGTAGTTACAGAACTGTGGATACAAAATATAGGTAAAAGGCTGCGCATCCCTGACCCAATACTGTACAATTGAATGGTTAATCGCTGTGGCGCACACCGCCCCCCCTGGACTAAAATGTACGCCCGCATCCAAACAATGCAATACTGGTCTATGGAGAAATTTTAGCTTCCATCATAGTTTTGCATGCAAAAATATAGATATACTGGACATCTGCACCAACGTTGAGGTAAATCTCCAGAGCAGATGTCCTAACACTAAACTGACCTAAGTTAAAAGCAAATGTCTTTACCCTGGCAGCTGCTATGCTAAAATGTGTAACTTACATTCAATACAGACAGCAGGAAACAAAGCAAGCGCTCACCAATATGGGCCGCATCTGAATGACTCACCACCTCATATGCACCGCTTAAATAGCTCAAATACACACTCAGCAATCAGACAGATGCAAAACATATGCAAAACTAAACTAAATACTTACCATGCAAAACAGGATAGCACAATGGGTGCTGCTAGCCTGGTAGTTACAGAACTGTGGATACAAAATATAGGTAAAAGGCTGCGCATCCCTGACCCAATACTGTACAATTGAATGGTTAATCGCTGTGGCGCACACCGCCCCCCCTGGACTAAAATGTACGCCCGCATCCAAACAATGCAATACTGGTCTATGGAGAAATTTTAGCTTCCATCATAGTTTTGCATGCAAACATATAGATATACTGGACATCTGCACCAACGTTGAGGTAAATCTCCAGAGCAGATGTCCTAACACTAAACTGACCTAAGTTAAAAGCAAATGTCTTTACCCTGGCAGCTGCTATGCTAAAATGTGTAACTTACATTCAATACAGACAGCAGGAAACAAAGCAAGCGCTCACCAATATGGGCCGCATCTGAATGACTCACCACCTCATATGCACCGCTTAAATAGCTCAAATACACACTCAGCAATCAGACAGATGCAAAACATATGCAAAACTAAACTAAATACTTACCATGCAAAACAGGATAGCACAATGGGTGCTGCTAGCCTGGTAGTTACAGAACTGTGGATACAAAATATAGGTAAAAGGCTGCGCATCCCTGACCCAATACTGTACAATTGAATGGTTAATCGCTGTGGCGCACACCGCCCCCCCCTGGACTAAAATGTACGCCCGCATCCAAACAATGCAATACTGGTCTATGGAGAAATTTTAGCTTCCATCATAGTTTTGCATGCAAAAATATAGATATACTGGACATCTGCACCAACGTTGAGGTAAATCTCCAGAGCAGATGTCCTAACACTAAACTGACCTAAGTTAAAAGCAAATGTCTTTACCCTGGCAGCTGCTATGCTAAAATGTGTAACTTACATTCAATACAGACAGCAGGAAACAAAGCAAGCGCTCACCAATATGGGCCGCATCTGAATGACTCACCACCTCATATGCACCGCTTAAATAGCTCAAATACACACTCAGCAATCAGACAGATGCTCTGGAGATTTACCTCAACGTTGGTGCAGATGTCCAGTATATCTATATTTTTGCATGCAAAACTATGATGGAAGCTAAAATTTCTCCATAGACCAGTATTGCATTGTTTGGATGCGGGCGTACATTTTAGTCCAGGGGGGGCGGTGTGCGCCACAGCGATTAACCATTCAATTGTACAGTATTGGGTCAGGGATGCGCAGCCTTTTACCTATATTTTGTATCCACAGTTCTGTAACTACCAGGCTAGCAGCACCCATTGTGCTATCCTGTTTTGCATGGTAAGTATTTAGTTTAGTTTTGCATATGTTTTGCATCTGTCTGATTGCTGAGTGTGTATTTGAGCTATTTAAGCGGTGCATATGAGGTGGTGAGTCATTCAGATGCGGCCCATATTGGTGAGCGCTTGCTTTGTTTCCTGCTGTCTGTATTGAATGTAAGTTACACATTTTAGCATAGCAGCTGCCAGGGTAAAGACATTTGCTTTTAACTTAGGTCAGTTTAGTGTTAGGACATCTGCTCTGGAGATTTACCTCAACGTTGGTGCAGATGTCCAGTATATCTATATTTTTGCATGCAAAACTATGATGGAAGCTAAAATTTCTCCATAGACCAGTATTGCATTGTTTGGATGCGGGCGTACATTTTAGTCCAGGGGGGGCGGTGTGCGCCACAGCGATTAACCATTCAATTGTACAGTATTGGGTCAGGGATGCGCAGCCTTTTACCTATATTTTGTATCCACAGTTCTGTAACTACCAGGCTAGCAGCACCCATTGTGCTATCCTGTTTTGCATGGTAAGTATTTAGTTTAGTTTTGCATATGTTTTGCATCTGTCTGATTGCTGAGTGTGTATTTGAGCTATTTAAGCGGTGCATATGAGGTGGTGAGTCATTCAGATGCGGCCCATATTGGTGAGCGCTTGCTTTGTTTCCTGCTGTCTGTATTGAATGTAAGTTACACATTTTAGCATAGCAGCTGCCAGGGTAAAGACATTTGCTTTTAACTTAGGTCAGTTTAGTGTTAGGACATCTGCTCTGGAGATTTACCTCAACGTTGGTGCAGATGTCCAGTATATCTATATTTTTGCATGCAAAACTATGATGGAAGCTAAAATTTCTCCATAGACCAGTATTGCATTGTTTGGATGCGGGCGTACATTTTAGTCCAGGGGGGGCGGTGTGCGCCACAGCGATTAACCATTCAATTGTACAGTATTGGGTCAGGGATGCGCAGCCTTTTACCTATATTTTGTAACAAAAATGTATTGTTGTTAAAACTGTTTTCCTGCTTTAAAGATAAGTCAACACTTGCCCTTTTTTTAGACTTGAGAGATGTAGGTAAACCTTAAAGGAGAACTGTAGTGAAAGTGATATGGAGGCTGCCATGTTTATTTCCTTTTAAGCAATACCAGTTGCCTGGCAGCCCTGCTGGTCTATTTGGCTGCAGTAGTGTCTGAATCACACCAGAAACAAGCATGCAGCTAATCTTGTCATATTTGTCAAAATTGTCAGAAACCCCTGACCTGCTGCATGCTTGTTCAGGGTCGGTGGCTGAAAGTATTAGAGGCAGAGGATCAGCAGGATAGCCAGGCAACTAGTATTGCTTAAATGGAAATAAATATGGCAGCCTCCATATACCTCTCACTACAGTTCTCCTCTAAAAAAATCAAACACAGAAACAACAGGAGCCTAAGTGGAGTAGTATTTTCTGTCAGTTAGAGATTGAGAGTAATAAAAGAGGGTACTCACAAAATGAGGTTGCTGTTAAGGAAATCCAACCAAATTACCTTGCAGGGGAATAACCATCTCCCCTCAGGTACAGGGTCCACCACTGTACTTTGGTCGCTCACTAACTGAAAAATAGGCTCATCCTGCAGAGGCCGCTCTCCGCAGATGGGTAATAGACACAGTAGAGGGAAGAGGCACCCAGGAAAAATAAAATACATTCAAATACATTCAAATCTTTAAATCAAGATTAGGAGGTGGTCTACCTCAAGGATGACAGAGATATTGTATGAACTGAAATGTATTTGCACTATGTACTATTTAGAGATGGCTCGAACCTCCGATTTTAGGTCCGCGAACCTCGAACGCGAACTTCAGCAAAACTTTTGCGAACTACAATAGACTTCAATGGGGAGGCGAACTTTGAAAAGTAAAAACATTTATGCTGGCCACAAAAGTGATGGAAAAGATGTTTCAAGGGGTCTAACACCTGGAGGGGGGCATGGCGGAGTGGGATACATGCCAAAATTCCCGGGGAAAAATCCAGATTTGACGCACAGCAGCGTTTTAAGGGCAGAAATCACATTTTATTGCTGAATTGGAGGCCTAAAGTGCTTTAAAACATCTTGCATGTGTATACATCAATCAGGCAGTGTAATTAGTGTACTGCTTCACACTAACCAAAACTCCAACTGTGTAACTCACTGTGTAACGCTCCGCAAACAGCTGTTTGTGATGGCCATGCTGGACTGGTACGCACCATGGCGAGAGTGCAGGCTGTGGCGGTTTTCAAGCCCATATGGTCGCCGGGCTGAGGTAGGTCAATGACAGAACAACAGTGACTGTCCAGCTGATCGAATTTGGACTGTCCACAATGAATAAAAAGGAGGAAAGAAAGCCCACAACAACAGCACCACTCAGAAATAAGTAGCAATGTTTATTAATTCATAATTTCAAAAAATATATATAGGACATTTAATGAATATTCAAAATGAATTAAAATCACTTAAAACAGACCACATGATCCCATACTTGACAGCTGCAATCAACCCTGCCCAATAGATAACCTATACAATTAAGTACATATATATATATATATGTGTGTGTGTACAACACTGAATCACATTTATGTATAGGTCCGATCTAGTTGTAATAAATATTGAATACCTACACCTTGATGGGCATCAATGAGAGCCCATCAATGGTTGAACCCGGGTTCAGTAAAGTGCAATAGTGAAAAACATACATATAAAATGAATAAGAAACACATACTAAATATGATTCGCAAAAGTGCAATGCAAAGACAAATAAGTGATACCAATTCGGATGGCCGCTGAACAATAAACATATATAGGAGCAGCCTATATCTAAAGTGCATAAGAGGAATGTGCAAAGGAAGATACTTAGCCCAGGGAGCAATGAAAAAAGACCAGGCAGCGCAGCTGAAGATAGGAAGAGGGTCCCCTCAGAATATTCCCAGCAGCTCCGCGGGCGTCACGCTTTATATTTTACCATATATATCAGTAGGAACATTAGAGAAAACACCTACCTTGCTCTCTGTTTCATCCTTCACTGCTTAACCTGCTTGTTACCAGCCCTGATAAAATCCCAGACTGAGCAATCAGTCTGGCTTTGCACAGGAATCATTATAGCTGTCTTCTCTGATGTCTTTTCAAGCCCAAGCCTGCCCCCTTCTGGCTCCCTCTTTCCTGTTCTGTATATTCACAGCATCACAGAGAGCTGTGATGTGATGGAAGGAGCTGCTAATGTAAAGCTGGCCATACACTGGCCCGATTTGCCGCCGTTTCGACAGCAGATTCGATCACTGGGATCGAATCTGCTGCCAATCGTTTGCGCTACACTCCGAATTTCGATCCATTCCATCCGATCCCGTCGATTGCGCCGTGCGGAAAATAACCGTCGATCGCCCGCGGGTAAAGAGCGCATCGCTAGCGGCGTTCGAGTGCCCGACGACCGATGCAATAGAGCTGCAATACATTACCTGCTCCGCCGGCGCGACACCCGGGTCTCCGCTCTTCTTCTCAGCTCTGGTCTGGTCTGGTCTCCGACATGCTTCCCTTCTTCCTGTCCCGGCAGGAAGTTTAAACAGTAGAGGGCGCTCTACTGTTTGAACTTCCCCCAGACAGGAAGAAGGGAAGCATGCCGGAGACCAGACCAGACCAGAGCGGAGAAGAAGAGCGGAGACCCGGGTGTCGCGCCGGCGGAGCAGGTAATGTATGCGGGATGGGGGGAAGCGGCGGCAGCACCACCACAGATTGTGAACGGTTTCAGGCTGAAATCGGTTCACAATCTGTTTGCAGTAAAGGTAACCATACGAACCCTCTCTGATCAGATTCGATCAGATAGGGATCTGTCTGTTGGTCGAATCTGATGGCAAATTGACCAGTGTATGGCTACCTTAAGGGTATATTGAAAAATGTTTTTTTTTAATCTATATTTGTTAGTCATAATAGGTTTTTAGAAATGGTGATTTCATTTTGCACAAAGCCCACTAAATAGTATGCTTTTCTGATGAACTGTGTTTTGCATGGAGTTTTAGTAAAAAAAACACAAAAAACTGCACAACAGAGCGGCGAAAATACCAGGTATAGTACCGTATTTATTTTGTAAAATCTATTGGGGGATATGTTTATTTTGTGCCAAAGCGTTCCTCTCTGGTTTCCTTTCAGCTTCATAGTCATCAACAAGTGTTCCATTAGTGAATAACAATAGAAGATCTGCCTTGTAACATTACTTATTACTGGACTAGCAAATGAAGAGATAGATATATAGCCAGAATAACTTGACCAGCAGAAATGTAGTTTACCGGCTCAGTTCAAGGTCAGGGAGAGATTGGGGAGACATACTGAAGAATTCCAGATACAGGAGGCTCAGATCTTATCTCTTGAATGTGTTTATACAGGTTGGATAGAAGTCATTTAACAGTCATCCCTCTTCTTCTCTTTGACGTTCATAGGCCTGAGGGTAATCTTGGGTGTTCCTCAGAACTATTAACCAGCTTGGAGAAGTTTCTCTAGTTACTCCTCAGCACTTTTTATATGACCCATATAGGTGTAAACGATCTGACCTAAGGCTGACACCATCAGATGGTGAACATCAGACATTTTCCTGCTTTGGACTTGAAGGTGAACAGAACTTTCTAGCATGAAGGATTCATTTTAGATATGTTTAAATGCATGTGTGTTCTGCTTCAACAGGCCCCTCTCTGAATATCAAACATTTATTAAAATACAATGGCATATGCAAACTTGCTTAAAGCGGACATCCAGAGTAGAATGAAAATCCTGCAGCCTCCTAGGAAAAAAAATATCATATTTACCTGAGAAGCCTTGTCCTGTGAAGCCATCCCGAAGACCCCGTATCACTCAACTTTCGCCCACTGGCCCCGCCTCCCCTCTCTTCCCAGAGAAAAACACCAAGCTATATATTGCATTTGCCCACCACAACACCGCTGGAGGGATAAATCCGTCCAGATTTCCGGTAAACAGCTCTTGCTGGACAGATTTATCCATCCAGATAGCAGGAAGTGATTAAATAAATCATAATACCAAAGTATCTTAATTACATACCTCTCATCTTTCTAGGATGAAATGAAGATCATAATTTACTAATGAAGATATTTGGGATAAAGACACACCTTGGGCTCTTAGTTTTGAATAGTGCGGAACAAGTTTAAAACCACTGTTTTCATCTAACTATTGGTATAATGTGCAATCAACAATTGCAAATATCATACAGAAGTTATTTTCTTGACCCCTGCATTGGCCTTGCTCAATATTGGTTTAAAAATCATTGGGCTTAATTCACTAAGTGTTTTCAGTGGTGATATTATCATTACTGGAGGCATTTGCTTATTTTCATATAGTTTATCCCTGAGGTGTATTCACTAAGCTGTTTGATCTTATTTTACCGGCTGCAGAGTTAAAATAAAGACTATTCTTAAAATATGGACAAAATTTATTAATTGTAGATGAAATTCATAAAATTCATTAAATAAAGCATGTGTGCTTTATTTTAAAGCATGGAGTCCACTCAATAATGCTATTTTACATGGTAAAATGTAAGCCTGTTGAAGAAGTGTTAGGGAGGGATCACATCTGTGCAGTTCGGAAGTGTTTTGCTGCAATGCAAAATCGTATGCAAAAACATAAGTAATGCTTTCCTATGGGGCCACTGCATTTTAAGGAGCCATCTTCAATTCTGTATAGCATTTAAAAAAGATACAACTTGCACTACGTTTCCACACAACGCATGCAATTCTTCATTGAAAAAGCACTGGCTACATTAAAAAATGCATGCGTTAAAATGCAGATAAAACACACATATCATGCGGCAAAAGGGTTGCATTTTCTATGCAATTGTGCCTTAAATGTTGCAAAATGGAGGCAATGGTAGTCCTTGGTAATGGATGGTGTCCTTTCCCACTCGGCTGGTGGCTACATGGTCACCTGTCCTGTGGATTTTTGATTTGGTCCACTGCAATGGAGCAGTCACCAGAAAAGGCATGGGTATAAATAGAGGGAACACTTAAACAACACAATGTAACTCCAAGTCAGTCACACTTCTGTGAAATCAAACTGTCCACTTAGGTAGCAACACTGATTGACAATCAATTTCACATGCTGCTCTGCAAATGGCGTAGAAAAGAGGTGGAAATTATAGTCAATTAGCAAGACATCCCCAATAGAAGGGTGGTTCTGCAGGTGGTGACCGCAGACCACCTCTCAGTTCTTATGCTTTCTGGCTGATGTTTTGGTCCATTTTGAATGCTGGTGCTGCTTTCACTATAGTGTTAGCATGAGACGGAGTCTACAACCCACACAAGTGGTTCAGGTAGTGCAGCTCATCCAGAATGGTACATCAATGCGAGCTGTGGCAAGGTTTGCTTTGTCTGTCAGCATAGTGTCCAGAGCATGGAGTGGCTACCAGGAGACAGGCCAGTACATCAGGAGACGTGGAGGAGGCCATAGGAGGGCAACAACCCAGCAGCAGAACCGCTACCTCCGCCTTTGTGCAAGGAGGAACAAGAGGAGAACTGCCAGAGCCCTGCAAAATGACCTCCAGTGGGCCACAAATGTGAATGTGTCTGCTCAAATGGTCAGAAACAGACTCCATGATGGTGGTTTGAGGGTCCACAAGTGGGGATTGTGCTTACAGCCCAACGCCATGCATTTATCATTCACCAAAGAGCACCAAGATTGGCAAATTTGCCACTGGTGCCCTGTGCTCTTCATAGATGAAAACAGGTTCACACAAAGCACATGTGACGGACGTGACATAGTCTGGAGATGCCACGGAGAACGTTTTGCTGCCTACAACATCCTCCAGCATGACCAGTTTGGCAGTGGGTCAGTAATGGTGTGGGTTGGCATTTCTTTGTGGGGCTGCACAGTCCTCCATGTGCTTGCCAGAGGTAGCCTGACTGCCATTAGATACCGAGATGAGATCCTCAGACCCCTTGTTAGACCATATGCTGGTGCGGTTTGCCCTGGGTTCCTCCTAATGCAAGACAACGCTAGACTTTATGTGGCTGGAGTGTTTCAGCAGTTCCTGCAAGACGAAAGCATTGATGCTATGGACTGGCTAGCCCATTCCCCAGACCTGAATCCAATTGAGCACATCTGGGACATTCACTTCATCCACCAACGACATGTTGCACTACAGACTGTCCAGAAGATGGTGGATGCTTTAGTCCAGGTCTGGGAGGAGAACCCTCAGGACAGGAGACCATCCACCACCTCATCAGGAGTATGCTCAGGCAATTGTAGTGAGGTCATACAGGCACGTGGAGGCCACACCCACTACTGAGTCTCATTTTGCCTTGTTTTAAGAACATTACATCAAAGTTGGATCAGCCTGTAGTGTTTTTTTCCACTTTAATTTTGAGTATGACTCCAAATCCAGACCACCATGGGTTGATAAATTTGATTTCCATTCATAATATCTGTGTGATTTCATTGTCAGCATATCCAACTATGTAAAGAACAAAGTATTTAATAAGAATATGTAATTCATTCAGATCTAGGATGTCTTATTTTTTGTGTTCCCTTTATTTTTTTGAGCAGTGTATATAGTAGTGCATCTCTTTTTAGGACCATTCTTTGTAAACCCTAGAGATGGTGGTGCCTGAAGATGATCAGCAGTTAATCAACAGTTTTTGAAATATTTAAACCAACCCTTCTGGCACCAACTATGCCACCAAGTGTTTGTCCATTTCAGAATCTTTTCTCTCCCTGATTTACATTCTGAAATTCATCACAGGTGATGACATCTTTAGTCCTGCCAGTTGATCTGAACAGAATGTTCGTTACTGAGAGTTCTCTGCACAGAGGGAGATACTGCTTGCTTAGCGGGTGGAATAAGCAGTTATTTCCCACAATGCAATGCGGTTCACAGATGGAAAACACTATGGGAGAGGTTTCACCACAATATCAGTCACACAGACTCCCCTGATGATCTTTTCGAGAAACGGGAGCATCAGACCCCCATGTCTAACAGATCTCATTATCCACTATTCATGCCTAACTACAGCAAATACAATTATCCACTAAGGTGCAGAATAGCATTCTCAGATGGTCTAAAGACATCCCAGGGGAAAGCATAGAGGGGAAACTCTTGGAGGGTTACAGGGTGGTTCACAAAATAATATCAGGAAGATCTGGAGGTAGTCTCAGCTGAAGCTCACAGAGCAAAATACACCTTCAATAATAAATGCAATTCTCCTCCATCATTATTTGCCAGAGGGTCCCAAGTGCTCCTCACCAAAAGCAGACCTGTTATATCGTCTTGGGTTGTGCCCAGTCATAGGAGCGTTTTGGAACAAAGTGCTCTCATACATTAAGACAATATGTAATCTACAGTTGGAAATGTCGCCGTTACTGTTCCTGTTTAATTACTGTATGTTTAGCAATGACTGCAATCAGGTGGACCTCAAGCAGGCACCAAGCCAGTTCCAAATTGGCCTATTTTATATTTATTTCTTCCTGTAAAGTGATATTCAACAAGAGGCTATACCATAGTGGTTCTATGGTGTGGGATCAGAATCAGAATCAGAATCAGAATTTATTATCGCCAAGTACAACGGTGGGTTGTACCCGGAATTGGTTTTGGCCATACAGGGTCGTCGATGAAAAAAAAAGAAACAAGAAGCAGCATACAGATAAGCAGGTACATACATAGACAGGGGACAAGCATTCATAGGACAACATTACAGCTTGTGCGTACAATTAAGCAGAGGACAGCATTGCATACAGTTAAGCATGGAACATACATATAAACAATAAAAAGCAAAAACAAAAGCAAAAACAGAGAGCATTACAGCATACACATACAGTTAACATAGTACAACATAGCAAAAGAATACACTGATAGCAGGAACAGAAAAGAGTGGGACTGGAGGAGCAGCCTGAGAGCTGATATGAGCGCTGCCATTTTCGGCACTGGACGCTACACAGCGACACGCTCCCAACAAGACAGGTGCTACCGATTGTCCGCGAAAGTAGAAAGAAGGCTGAGAAAGCTGGGGGGCATCATAATGGAGGCGGACAGCAGAGTTCACGCGGACCAGGTTGCCCGAGGGGTAGCATTCCTGATTTCAAGTCTGTTCGGCTGGTAATGAGGGAGCAGACGCAGTGGGGGCCATGTGGGGCCAGGAGGCAACATTGCTGGGCCGCAGTGGTGGTGGACGTGGGGCTGGGGGGTTTACCTTGGTGGTGGGAGGACACTGATGCTCAGATGCAGCAGCCAGCTCCTCTGAGAGGGGGGCAGCATCCCCTCCTCTGTGGCTGCGATGGGGCAGGAAGCAAAGGTGGTGGACCTGGCAGCCAGTGGGAAATTTAGCCCCCGGCTTGTGGCCTAGTGCAGGTAAGATGTAGGTGGCCGGGAGGACAGCAGCACAGACCTTGAGAGACGATGTTCTGGTCTGGTGGATCAGCAGCGGTGGGCCGGTGCAGCTGTAGATGGATGGATGGATCCGTGAAGTGGCGGTGGTGTGCTGGTGTATCCAGCAGCGGCAGACCTGCCCTGAGGAGCCGAAGAGTCCGCTTCTCCCCTGCAGGCTGTGGCAGCTACGTTGTGGCTGGTAGGCTCCTTCCCAGCTCGGGGCACATGGCTCCCTTCCTAGCTCCGATGATCAGCTGACTGCCGAGCGCATCCCGGTCAGCTGATTCAGCTGCAGCCAGCAACGGGCCTGGAACAGTGGTGTCGGAGGAGCCAGCGCTGCACGTGGCCGACAGCGACAGATGAAAAATGGCGATCCCGGGGCGTGGATGCAGAAAAACCACCGAGCTCTGATCCAGGCGTGGACATGACCCGATGAGCACCCGGTCAGTAGTAAGATTCCCCAAGCTGTGTGGCTGCGTTCCAGGCGGCTGGAAGGACTTCTGAGAATGGCAGAGTCCCCGCAGCCTGCAGAAATTGAGCACAAGGCCGATCAGCTGGCATACCCCGGCCTGCTCAAGACTCCGCGGCCCACACACGCGACCTCCGCTATCCCCGCATCTTCCCCCGTATTTTCCCCAGAGAGGGAGAGAGAGCAGGAGAGGGATTGAGTGGAGAAAGGAGAAAAGGACCGGAGCCCTGTGGCCGCGGCGTCCTGTTACGGCGCCATCTTGGAGGAGTCAGGACGGTACTGGGATATTACAGGACAGGATATTAATTTAAGGAGGAGTTGTCTCACCTCTTTCACCAAGGTAAGCTGGAGGCTAGTATTCACAAGGACAAAAAAAACAAAACTTTCTTTAAAAAATGGAAGCTCTTTGTTCTGGCCTCTCACACCAGAAAAGAGCAGCCCGATCTGATGGAAAATTTTAAAGATGCTAATTGGTACCTTATGGAGCAGCTTCAAGGAACGTTGGGAAGGTTGGAGATATCGTAGGTAGTTACACAGTCAATTGGTGTCATCAGATATGACAGGAGGGTGAATATTAAACCAAACAACAAATGTGGAGCACCATCCACAAGCAATTACTAGAATTGTACTTTCTATAAATTAACAAATACCCTGAAATGTGCAGAATGGCCAATGGAAGTCAATGTCAATCAAAAAGAAGCAGGTATGACCTCAAAAAAACCGCACCAAATCAGTACAATAATGGTAATGAAAAAATCCATCCTTTATTGAAATGTAACACAAATGACTGCAAGCAGAAAGTGCAAGATGAATGAAAACAATTCAGCAAAGTTGTGAAAAGGGTCCTACCAGTAAGAGGTATCTCCACGGGTCCCCACCGCTGCTTAGGACCCCTTTCACAACTTTGGTGAATTGTTTACATTCATTTTGCACTTTCTGCTTGCAGTCATTTGTACAGTGTTTATTCAGTCTCTTTACTGTACTCTCATAAATAGCAGCATAGGGGGCGATATACAGGCTGGGAACGCGAACAATCACTCGCGATCCCATGCCTGTCGGCCGGTGACGTCCAAACCGGAAGTGTTCGCCGGCGGGTGCAGAGGCATCGGAGCGGAGCTGCGAGGGCACCGATCGGCTGCAGGGGGCTGAGGGAAGCCCCAGGTGAGTTCATCTCATTTTTTTTGTGTGGCTTTAGGTTTACTTTAAGGGGTGGGGTTTGGGGTTTTATCATCAGCTACATTTTGTTACAATTTGGACATTGTTCTTTATACCATGTATGATATTGCAATAACTTTGAGAATTTCACACTGTTATTACATGTCCAGACTGTACAGTTTTTTTTTCATTCTTTATTGACATGCTGTGCTGTTGAAAACATTAAAAATTTGTTTCTAGGGGAAAAAAAGAAAAAGTGAGCATCAGCTACTGATTGGAATGAAGTTCAATCTTGGGCTAAAGTTCCTCTTTAAATCCCCATTTTTCTCTGTCTGATGCTCTGTTTGGACTTCAGCAACTTGTTTTCACCACCTACAGATGCCTAAATGCATTGAGTTGCTGCCATGTGCTTTACTAATTAGCTACTTGTATTGACAAGCAATTGAACGAGTGTACCTAATAAAGTGGCCAGTGGATGCATGTTGTATTTTTAAGGTATGTACAGCCCCCTAATATGCAAAACAATACTAAAAAAATAGAATGTGCTTTTATTTCAGAATTATTTTCCATGCACAAAAAGCACCATTGGCAATATGCTTGATTCTTCTGTAAAGCAGAAGCATGCAGATAAATGGTTATCCTTTAAAACCAGAGGGTTTTATTCGTAATCAATCAGGATGAGGTCTGGACCACATTACATTTTTGCAACTGTCACAAAAACTGTATTTGTATTTCTACTGATTTTATAATATGAACAGCAACTGCCATATTCACATTACCTATAGAATCCATTTTTGTTTTTTGTTTTTCACAGATGCTTTTTGATTTTCAACAGTAAGTCTTTTTACCAGAAAGTAATGGACCTCCTCCCCCATTTCTCACCTAGGCTTAAATCACGTGTGTAGTTTATATATTACACTTGTATTATGATCTTTTTCCCTAGAGATTTTTTTTGTCTTTTCTTATTGCACTTTGCCACAGCTCCTAAGGCATGAAGCTCAGATATTAAGTCCAACAGGTTATTGACGTTGTAAACAAAAAAAAGTGGAATGCACCATTATATTAGTGAAACATGTTCAAGCTTACCACTTCTATACCCGAATCTAACAAAATCAAATTTATCAGCTGCAATATCAAGTAATTATAAAATAACAGCGCTGTCATATAGTTTTTACAGTAGATACTGCATAAGAAAAAATATCTCTCAAACAAATTCTCCTGCCTGTGTTGACCTTAAAGCGGAACCGAGATGAAAAACTAACTATAACAAGTAACTTGTCTATATATCTTATCTAAAGTTTAGACAGCATATCTAGCTGCAAACAGCTTTAATAGAATATGATTGATTATTCCTGTGATACAATGACAGCAGCCATGTTGTTTGTAAACATTACACAGAGGCAGGCTTATCTGCATCTTGAGCAAAACAAACTAATCCCCCCCTCCTCCCCTCTGCCTCTGAAATCTCTGGCTAGTAATACCTCCCCCTCCTCCTGCCCAGACTGAGCTCCGATGAGCCCTTGCTACTGTCTGAAAGTGCTTAGGCTCTCTGAAAACTTGTGGGCGTGGCTTCTTTAGTTTATAGGGAATTAGAGTAATAAAACAAAAACAAAAAAGTATTTGGCTTGAGGAATGCCCTATAAACAATAGGAAAGGAACACAAGGAGCAAAAGTTCATCTCGGATCCACTTTAAAGGACAACTGAAGTGAGAAGGATATGAAGGCTTCAGTATTTACAGTATTTCCTCTGCTGATCCTCTGCCTCTAATTCTTTTAGCTATAGACCGTGAACAAGCATGCAGATGAGATGTTTCTGACAAGATTATCTGCATGCTTGTTTCAGGTGTGTGATTCGGACAGTACTGCAGTCAAAGCAATCAGCAGGGCAGCCAGGCAACTGGTATTGCTTAATTGTTTAAGTGGAAAAAAAATATGGCAGCCTCTATATTCCTCTCACTTCAGTTGTCCTTTAACTGATGTTCCACAGTTCTCTTCTCCTTTCCCAATGGGCTTCAAGAGAACATAAGTGATTCCTCAAACCTGACCTTTTATTAGGTGGCAAAGGTTTGGTACCCTCATCTAGGACACAGGAGACCTTAGCTAGAAATATATTATATAACTGAAGGATAGCCTGGATTTACAGTTTAGAAAGTTGTTCCTAGTGCATTCACGGACATACAGTAGGCGCCAATGCACCCACCATCTAGCAATCCTTTTTATGTTCCTACATGAATCATTACCGGGTCAGAAATTTAATCCAGACCAGGTCTGCAGTATCACTTATGTTCCCTAATGCTCTTCAGCTCAGGAGAACCCAAGTGAATCAGGCTCAGTGTGGTGTTCACCATACAAAATCTTGTGTGTCTAAAAGGCTTTCTATGATGTCAGGATTACATAAGATTATTTTTCTTTTTTTAACAAGTCATTTAGTTATATTACATATGATGAAGTTAAAGGGATACTGTAGGGGGGTCGGGGGAAAATGAGTTGAACTTACCCGGGGCTTCTAATGGTCCCCCGCAGACATCCTGTGTTGGCGCAGCCACTCACCGATGCTCCGGCCCCGCCTCCAGTTCACTTCTGGAATTTCTGACTTTAAAGTCTGAAAACCACTGCGCCTGCGTTGCTATGTCCTCACTCCCGCTGATGTCTCCAGGAGTGTACTGTGCACACACAGACCATACTGGGCCTGCACTGTGCGCTCTTGGTGACATCAGCGGGATCGAGGACACGGCAACGCAGGCGCAGTGGTTTTCAGACTTTAAAGTCTGAAATTCCAGAAGTGAACCGGAGGCGGGGCCGGAGCATCGGTGAGTGGCTGCGCCAACACAGGATGTTTGCGGGGGAGCGTTAGAAGCCCCGGGTAAGTTCAACTCATTTTCCCCTGACCCCCCTACAGTATTCCTTTAAAGAGACTACGTAACAACAATTGCATCCTGTTTTTTATCATCCTACAAGTTCAAAAAGCTATTCTAATGTGTTCTGGCTTACTGCAGCACTTTATACTATCACTGTCTCTGTAATAAATCAATGTATCTTTCCCCTGTCAGACTTGTCGGCCTGTGTCTGGAAGGCTGCCAAGTTCTTCAGTGTTGTGGTTCTGCTATGAACTCCCCCTTCCAGGCCCCTCTATGCACACTGCCTATGTGTTATTTAGGATTAGAGCAGCTTCTCTCTTCTCTCTTATCTTTTACCAGCTGGAAAATTCGTTCTCTGAGCTGGCTGGGCTTTCACATACTGAAGAATTACAGACAAGGGCAAAGCTGTTTGCAGGAAGAAACAAGCAGCCTGAAACTTCAGTGCATGAGAACAGGGGGAAAGAAACACACAAATGATCTCTTGAGATTCAAAAGGAAGGGTGTATACAGCCTGCTTGTGTATGGATGGATTTTCTATGTGTGGACATACTGTACATCAACCTACTTCCTGTTTTGGTGGCCATTTTGTTTGTTTATAAACAAACTTTTTAAAACTGTTTTTAACCACTTTTAATGTGGCGAGGAGCGGCGAAATTGTGTCAGAGGGTAATAGGAGATGTCCCCTAACGCACTGGTATGTTTACTTTTGTGCGATTTTAACAATACAGATTCTCTTTAAGTCTGTTAGATAAACATATCCATTCTATCCATTATCAATTTAATTCATATAGATAAGCATACCTCCTCTCTGCAGAGAAGATGCTTTCACACCCCCTTTCTTTATAGAAGCAAGAAGTTTTAAATCAGAATGATACCATTTATTGGCTAACTTATGGAGAATTAAGTGCTACTGTTACTTTCTTTATAGAAGTCCCTGAGTTTGAGCCAGGAAGGTTCCTGCTCATTGTTCAGTCCAGTCTTCTACCTGTTAGACCCAGTGCACACCAAAACCGCTAGCAGATCGTCAAAACGCTAGCGTTTTTTGGAGCAGATTTCAGAGCGAGACGTTTTCTAAACATGCCTAGCGTTTTTTGGAGCGTTTTTGTGTAGCCAGGGCCGGTTTAAGCAACAATGGGGCCCCAGGGCAAAATAAACCTGGGGGGCCCCCCCAACATATACCCCGGAACAAAAATCGGCAATAGGGGACCTTTTTTGCAGCTGGTATAGTCAGGGTGTGAAGTCCCAATCGGTCAGAGCTCCACATTCTGGCTATCCCAGCCTGCATGGGGGACAAGGGGTTAAAAAGTTTCAGGAGGGGGGACCCCACATAATTTAAAAATAAAAAAAATTTTCCCACACTCTAAACATAAAAAAATGTGAATGGGAAAATAGGAAAAAATGCCAGGGATCTTCATACAGCCATATTGCGGCTGTATAGCGATCCCTGGCCAAAGCGCTGCGGCTGCGTATAGACCCCCTGGAAACCCCGTCAGGAAATGTATTGCGCTTTTGTTTGATGCATGTAAAATTACACTACCGTTGGGTTTGCTACTAAAAGTGACATTTACCACATTTAAAACTATACTTTGTTCCTTCTAAACTTTAAAATCGATTTTCTCAAAAACTATAAGGTCTTTTTGAAAAATTGTTTTTTCCTCTTATTCCTAATGATCTCCTTAACATATCCTGCAAATTTAGGGTTTCTAGCATTTAAGGTGGATTTGCTATTAACCATTAAATTCGGCAGGTTTTTAAATGTTTATTTTTTTTCCTTTGAAACTTTAAAATCGATTTTCTCAAAAACTATAAGGCCGATTTGAAATTTTTTTTTTCATCTTGTAGCCACTGGGGGCCCCTACAAGCTCTGGGGCCCTGGGGCAGCTGTCTCCTTTGCCTTAATGGTAGCGCCGGCCCTGTGTGTAGCAGATTAATAATCTTGTTACAGTAAGAGCTGTTACTGAACAGCCTCTGTAACAAAAACGCCTGGAAAACCGCTCTGATCTAGCGTTTTCCAGAGCGGTTTGCGTTTTTCCTATACTTTACATTGAGGCAGAAACGCTTCTGCAAACCGCAAACATGCAGCACAGCAGGAGGCACATTTGCGGTTTGATCAAAACCTCAAACCGCTGGTGTGCACCATCCCATTGAAATACATTAGCCAATCGTTTTCACAGGCAGATCGCTGCTAAACCCGTTCGTTGTGCACTGGGCCTTAGGACTTCCTAGCTGCAATTCCTCTTTCTGCCATGTCTTATAATTCATAACAGGCTTGCTGCCGTCCACCTGCACCAGTATATCATCCTCATCAGGATTATGTTCCTTAACAGATGTCCTGAACAATCCATAACATTTTTAATATTGTGAGGGCTGCCTTGCTGGGCCTACCTGACTTCAGTAACCTCTATGGGCTTAATTCATGGGTGAAGTAAGCAGTGAAAAAAGAAAGACAACCTTTGAGATTGAAGATTCCCAAGATAATTCATCAAAAATCATCTTTTTTTCCTCCATAAGGGGAAGGCAACATGTAGTTGTTGCCTTCCTTCTTACGGTTTCTTTGTCAGTGTCTCAGCTTTTTTTTTTTCATTTTTTTTTCACTTCTTTATAAATTTAGCTCTATGATTATATAAAGTGCAGATTTTTTTCCATTATTTATTTATTTGACATTGATAGATCACTGATAATTATATGACAATGTAGAACATTGATTAATGTCAATGTTCAGTTTCTTCTTCCCATCACTTTTCGGTGCATTGTCCATAGGCATGTTCTTCTTCCATTTGCTAGTTATTGTTCATTATTGTTCATATGAAGTTATCTATATTTGTGCGGCATAGGAACCTATAAATTGGGTACCACAGAGTCTCAAGAAAAAAAATATGATTATTACTTAATATTTATTAAGTGCCGACAACTTCCACAGAGCTTTTACAGAGTATATATATGTTACGGCCAGAACCCGAAATCTGGCCACTTCAGGTTCTGGCCGGACAAAACTAGAAGTGGCCGCCTCACTGTGGCCAATATGCGAATCGAATTAAGATTTCTGGATTCCCGGCGGCAATAATGTAAGCAATGAAGCCTGCTCCTCGGCTCTGGCTCCTCCTCCTGCCCACCTCCTTTATCTCTGGCAGCCGGGGACATGCGTGTCCCCCAGAGTCGTTCGTAGCGGCAGAGCGGGTTCTGGCAGAAGCAATGTCTGCAGACTTCTCGCTCTGCTTCTCTGCCACTTCGAACGACTGTGGGGGCCACGCGTGTCCCCGGCTGCCAGAGCTGAATAGGCAGGAGGAGCTAGAGCTGAGGCTCACATTATTGCCGCCGAGAATCCCGAAATCTTAATTCATTTTGCACATTGGCCGCAGTGAAACGGCTACTTCTAGTTTTGCCAGCCAGAACCCACAGTGGCCAGACTTCGGGTTCTGGCCGTAACATATATAGTCCTGTCACTAACTGTCCCTCAGAGGAGCTCACAATTTAATCCCTACCATAGTCATATGTCCATCATAGTCTAAGGCCAATTTAGTCTTCTCCCCAGGGCCGGATTTGTACTTTTTACCGCCCAAGGCCAACTATACCGTCTGTATGGTTGTTATCTCTGTGTGCCCCAATGAGAATTCTACTTACTTTCCATCATTGGATGTCACAGACAATAACTATTTTAGTAATTTGTGTCTAGATTATTAGTTATGTTTTCCTTAAGAACTTTTATGTTATGTTTGCCATATAATTAATGATGGACCTATTGTGTCACTATGAGAGTTAGGATGATGTGTACCTGCAGGATAGAGCTTACATGTCTTGCAGGGACGACACAAGTACAGGACAGATAGTTCAAAGGATAAAGCTGTCTTTGTAGATAGGGATGGCTGCATAAAACAGCTTTACTGCCCCTCACTGAGCCGCCCCCTAAATTTCTGGTGCCCTAGGCCATGGCCTATGTGGCCTTGCCAGAAATCCGGCCCTGCTTCTCCCTGTATCTACTTCTGGGCTTCCCCAAGACCCCTTACCATTCCCTATCCTACTTAACTAGCCTAAAGCTAAACTCACTCTTTGTGCCTTGCCTGATCCTAACTTTCCTTTTCCCTTCTGTAACCAACACTGTTGTTAACCCCTTCTTTACAGCTACTCCCTTGATATATGTAACTTTATCTTAGTATATAATATTAACCATCTCACAACTTGGTGAATAAAGCTACAACCTTTTAGTAATGCCTAAGTTTAACTTCAAGCCATTAAATGATCTCTAACCTATCTCACAAATTACCATTAGCTCTATCCTAACCTGATGCTTTCACTTAACATTAATCAATAAATGTAACCTAAACTTCTCCTGTCTTTCATGACCTACAAAACTTTCAATACTTACCTAGTGGCATCTGGACTGCCTAAACTACCATATTGGCTCCTCCAATGAACTGGTGCAGTTTATCTTATGTATGAAGTCCAATATAAGTTGGCGCAGTGCAGTTCTGGTACTTGCAAAGGAGTATATGCAAGGTTGTTATGTGGCAACTTAGCAGTGAGACAAGTGAGTTTAGATGTCTGGAAGCAGTGAAAGGTGTATACAGTAGAATCTTGTTTTAGTAAACTCTGATATAGGAAACCTCTGGATATAGTAAACTCAGCCCTTAGGTCCAAGCAAATGCAGCTGTATAAATATGCAATGCATGACCAATTCTGACATAATAAAATTCTGAAATAGTAAACTACTTGCCCTGGGCCCTTAGTTTACTATAAAGGGATTCTACTGTAGTTGTATTTATTTTTTATGTATATGAATGTTTGCTTGCTCTTGATCTACCAATTAAATAAAGGTTTTGTATTTTTGATAAGCTCACTTTGTTAAACCCCATTTATTTATTTCTTTTTCTTTTCTTTTGCCAGAAACAGGGGCGTAACTAGAAATCATGGAGACCCCAGCAAATCTTTGTGCTCTCACCCTTTCCCTTGCCTACCCCTGATGCCCCTCACAGTCTGGGTTCCCATCTTACAAGGGTCATAAAATGAGCGTGTTCACCACAAAAACACCTGATCTAATAATAAAGGCCCATACACATGGGCTACAACTGTTGCTGGAAATACATGGTGCGCGCATGTTGCGGCGACAGGTCCTCCGTGTGTATGAGGCACGCGCAAGGAACTGTTGCTAATCAGAGCTGCCGCCAGGCGATTGACTTGGCCAATCGCCGGCAACAGCTGTTGCAGGAACCGCCGCTAGTCTCAAGTCAGTGTGGTCGTGTGTATGCTAGTCTCTATTATTATTATTATTATTATTATTATTATTTAGTATTTATATAGCGCCGACAGCGCTGTACAGTGTATATATATATATCGTCACTAACTGTCCCTCAAAGGAGCTCACAATCTAATCCCTACCATTGCCATATGTCTATATTATGTAGTGTAAGTACTGTAGTCTAGGGCCAAATTTTTTTATTTTTTTTTAGGGGGAGCCAATTAACTTAACTGTATGTTTTTGGAATGTGGGAGGAAACCGGAGTGCCCGGAGGAAACCCACGCAGACACGGAGAGAACATACAAACTCTTTTGCAGATAGTGCCCTGGCCGGGATTCGAACCAGGGACCCAGCGCTGCAAGGCGAGAGAGCTAACCACTACGCCACCGTGCTGCCCGTGCTCTAGCAACTCTTGTGAGTCCGACAGCTCATTGAACCTGCGACAGAAGTTGCTGAGCAACAGTTTCCGCTATGTTGCAGACAGGTTGTTGCCGCGTGTAATAATTGTCGCTTGTATACAACTGTCGTTGTCTCCACGCAACTGCAGACATCCGTGCCTCGTGTGTATGTAGCTTTAGGATGGACCCCGTTATTGGAGGGATTGAAGTAGTTGCTGCGACCCCCTTACAGCTCGGGGCCCCCCTGCAGTCGCAGGGGCTGCTCCACTGTAGTGCCCAGAAAGATAATAAATTAATAATTATTATAAAGAGAAATACACCATGAGCTTGATTTAGAAAGGTTGGAAAGCAGCAGAGAGCCTGCGTGATCCAGTAAATGAAGACTAGATGTTTTGGGAAATAGTCTGCTTTTAGGTTACAAACATTTACAGAACTCATCTGCGTCATATCAGATGATACCAAGGATTGCTAAAAGGTTAATAAAATAGCGGTCATATACTTGTACTCCTTTGCAGGACCTGCAACACAACATTCTGAAATAAATCTAGGTAGTCCTCCTTACTGCACTGCAGGTGATACAAATGGCTTCAATGGCATGACTGTTAATTCACTCACCTTTTAACCATGTTCACGCAAACCAAAAATCTACAGACCTCGGGTGATGAACCGGACAATATCCGGCCAACCGTACTCGGCGTCCGACAGGTACACCACTCCTGTCAAACAATAGACCAAACAGGAAAGAAGGACACGGCACTCAGCAGGCTGTGACAGCAACAAGCTGAGGAACAACAAGCAACAAGCGCTGAGGAAGGGCTCCGCCCGAAACATGTCATGTATTCACTGAACTTCAATACAGCTTGTTGCTGTCACAGCCTGTTGAGTACTGTGTCCTTCTTTCTTGTTTAACCATGTTCACTATGACCCAGGTAAACATTGCAAACTGTTTCCACCTAATAGTAGTGGATCACTCAGGCTCTAACTTAAGTAAAGCAAGACCCAGGCGACACATTTACAAAGATGGGTGTAAGGAAAATTGGTAGTCTTGATCAACCAGTTAGAATCATTTTCTTAATTTCACAGATAAAATATCTGATTTGTTGCTTTCGGTAGGTACTGGGCTTCTTTTCATGCACCTGTATCAGTAAATACCCCCTCCCAGTAACTGAAGAAACGTGTTTTGTTCAAGCAACTGACTTTTTGATCTGAATCCAAGTTAACAAGGACCTCTTTTTTATTTTTCAAAACTCTTAACTGCTGACCCAGCTCATTCACTTTACACCATTTTAATTCATTATTTCAAAAACCTAACCTTTGACTGGGAACTGTCATTTTCATTTACATCAAACATTCTGTGCATTAACTGATGTCTTAGAGAACATGATCAATGTAAAACATAGAAAGAAAACAATATGCCTTGGTTCTAAAACACTGAATCAACACATTGTGAATACAAATAATTCAAGAGAGGGAGCGGAAAAAAAGGTACTCTTGGCAGGGCTAGAATGAGAAGACTGGAGAGATGGGATAGAAGGAGTCTCCACAGGAAAGAAGTGAATAAATCACTAGACATGTCCACAGGCCTCACATCTGGAGCTGCTTAGTGAGATCTGGGGGGACGCTTGCACCTTGTAAGTGTGAGGGAAAACTCTTCATTAACACCTTCTCTTCCAGCCATGAGGCCTCTACCTCTGATGACAAGGTTAACAGCATTCAAAGACAAAAATAAAATATCAAACCAATTAAGATGCCAGAAGAGAAATGATTAATCATAGACTCTGAATTCTGGAAAAACTCTATTTGCAAACTTAAAGGACTTACGAGGCGAAAATGTCACAAAAAGTTAAATACCTGCATGTAATATCAATGCAAGGAGGGCGCCGTCCGCACCCTCCGTGCCGTTCCGCTGGGTCCCCGCAGCTCAATGTGCCCTCCGGCTGGTCCCGACCCCCAAGCCTGTAGCGTGGATCGGGGGGGAGGCCCTAGAGCTGCACAGCCGCACTTGCGCATATGCGGACTGCGCAGCCGCGGCCAGCTCCGGCGATCGGACCTCCCCCTCCCTCACCTGGGTCCCCCATCTGCGCTCCCCCTCTAGCTTAAGTTCAGCAGCAGCCGCCGCTATTAGTAAGAGGCAGTAGGCGGGGATGACTCACCGCTTCCGCGTTCCAGCGTGCATTCCACTGTGGTGACTTCCTGCAATGCCGCCCACTTACAATACAGTGGGCAGCATTGCAGGAAGTGAGGTCAGTGGAACGCACGCTGGAACGCGGAAGAGGTGAGTCATTCCCGCCTGCTGCCTCTTACTAACAGCGGCGGCGGCTGCTGCTGAGCTTAAGCTGGAGGGGGAGCGCAGATGGGGGACCCAGGTGAGGCAGGGAGGGGCTGACCCCCCCTCCCCGCTGCTGTGCCCAATACCCCCTTCCTGCCCGCTACCCTCTTATGCGGCGTATGCTACGCCGCGGGTCCGCTAGTCCTTAATAATTTACTACATTCTACCGTATGTCACTACAGTGCCTATTTTCTGCCACTTTACAGAATTATTCACCAAGATGCCACTTTACAGAATGTGGAGACTGTTACTGGCTTCAGTCGAGTGGAATGGAGAACAGGGAGTTTATTTCAAACTTTTTCCAAGTATCACCAATTTAAAAAGTGCAACAAGCACTATGTAATAACGACATTACCCTGGGCCTGTCTCCCCACCACTGATGCTGGGCCCCACCTCATCACCACCGGTAAAAATGCAGAACATCCAGAGCCCTGGTTCTTTTTCAGGACCACCCATGTCCTCCCCAGCACCCTGAAAAAAATAGGTGCTGGGGAGGATGTGGTTGAGCCTGAAAAAGGATTGAAAACGGTTAAAGGTTACCCGAAGAGAGAGGAATATGGAGGCTGCCATATTTATTTCTTTTTTAACAATACTGGTTGCCTGGCTTTCCTTCTGATCTTTTCAACGCTTCACTAGTGTCTGAATCACCTACCTGAAACAAGCATCCAGCAAATCCAGTCAAACTTCAATCAAACATCTGATCTGCATGCTTGTTCAGGGTCTATGGCTAAGAGTAGTAACAGCTGAGGCTCAGCAGGACAACTTGGTAATCTGCATCATTTAAAAGGATATAAATATGGCAGCCTCCTTATCCTTGTCTCTTCAGCTTGTGTGATCTGCTGATCTGATCTTATTACTCTGCCTACCTGTTACCGATTTTTGCCTGCATTTTGACTATTCTCTGCTTGCTACCTGCCAGTGGCGTACCTAGGGCATTTGACACCCGGTGCTGGGTATTATAAGACACCCCCCCTCCCCCCCAAAAAAGTAAAGGAGCGAGTGTGGCATACTAAGCGCGCCACGGTGGGTAATGCCAGGTATAGGTGCCCCCATATAGATAATATAGTTGCCCCAGTATATGTAATAAAGTTGCCCCCATTATAGGTAGCTAGCACAGTTGCCCCCAGTATAGGTAGCTAGTTGCCCCCAGTATAGGTAGCTAGTTGCCCCCAGTGAAGGTAGTATAGTTGCCCCAATATTGCTGCCCCCAGTATAGCTAGTATAGTTGCCCCCAGGATAGGCAGCATAGCTGCTGCCCCAATGTAGGCAGTGCTGCTGGCCCCCGGTGTAGCTAGTATAGTGGCCCCCAGTATAGCTACCCCCAAGATAGGTAGGTCTAGTGTAAGTAGTATAGGTCCAGTGTAAGTAGTAGAGCTCTCCCAAGTGGAGCTAGTATAGTTGCCCGCAGTATAGCTAGTATAGTGGCCTCCAGTATAGGTAGTATAGTTGCCCCCAGTATAGGTAGTATAGTGGCCCCCAGTGTAACTAGTGTAGTGGCCCCCAGTGTAGCTAGCATAGTGCCCCCCCCCCCCCCAGTGTAGCTAGTATAGTGGTCCTCAGTATAGTGGCCCCCTCAGTGTAGCTAGTATAAAGGCCCCCAGTGTAGCTAGTATAGTGGCCCCAGTATAGCTAGTATAGTGGCCCCCCAGTATAGCTAGTATAGTGGCCCCCCAGTATAGCTAGAAGGAGGGGTGGCGTGGAGGGGGGACAGATCCCCCCCTCCCTCACCTGGGTCCCCTCCTTCTGCCTCTCTTCCCCTCCAAAATGACAGTGGGAGCAGCGGGCACCGAACAGGCAGGGCGGGCAGGCGGGAGGGCGGAGAATACTCACTTCACTTTCGCGTTCCAGCTGCTGGAGCGCTTTGTCGCCATCACGTTCCTCTTCTGTGCCTTCATTGCTGGTCCTGGCATTGGAGGCGCAGAAGAGGCACGTGACGGCGATGCAGCGTTCCAGCAGCTGGAACGTGGAAGTGAAGTGAGTATTCTCCGCCCGCCCACCTGTCTGCCCTGCCTGTTTGGTGCCCGATGCCCCCGCTGTCATTTTGGAGGGGACGAGAGGCAGAAGGTGGGGACCCAGGTGAGGGAGGGGGGGATCTGTCCCCCCTCCCCGCCGCTGTCCTTGTCAGCCCTCCTTCTAGCACTGCTCTTCCCCTCCTGCTCTGCAACAATGGGGGGTTGTGGTGACACCCCCCTGGCTGTCAGTCACCCAGGGCGCCACGCCCCCCTGCGCCCAGTGGTAGGAACGCCACTGCTGCCTGCACTGATTTCTGCCTGGAATTTGACTGCCTTACTGTTTACGATTTTTGTCTGGATTTTGACTACTCTCTGCCTGCCGCCTGTACCGACCTCTGCCTGGATTTCAACTACTCTTTCTGCCTGCCACCTGCACCAACCTCTGCATGGACTTTGACAACTCTCTGCCTGCCTGCCTGTCATCTGCTATGGCGTCAGCCTCTAGAAGGTGTCTCACTCCAGAAGCGCTAGTAGAGTTTGAGGACAGTGATCCTGATCTGCGGTCACTGGCATGCTCGAGTGACAGCAACATACCAGGAGATCTGTCGTCTGACCCAGGTAGTGAGAGTGACAGTGACTCCATCAGCACCAAAGTTAGTGATGTGCGCATTTGGTGCCCCATTGACACTAGTCAGCCTCCGCCACCACCCCCATGTTTCCCTTTTACTGGGGAGCCTGGCCTGAAGGTAGACTGTGAGCACAACCCCCTGGCCTACCTGCAGCTCTTTTTCACTGACACTGTCATTTAAATAATAGTGGAGGAGACGAACTGCTATGCCGCCCAACAACTGGCTGCTCCTCAATGGAGCTTTTCAAGGAACAGGACATGGGAGCCAGTCACCAAACAGGACATTTAGCTCTTTTTCAGCCTAATTATGCTGCAGGGGGTGGTGGGGAAGCTCTTGCAGAAATGGTATTGGTCTACCAATAAAATTATCGCTACCCCTTTTTTTGGAACTGTGGTGACCGAATATTGGTTTAGCTTGATTATGAAGTTTTTGCACATCAGCAACAACACCTTCAAATAGTCCACCCACCCTGCACCAAAACTAAAAAAAAATGGGAGGTGTATCAGCTCGTTGTTGAAAACTTCTTGACCACTTACAGTATGTAACACAGAGGGACAAAAGTGTTGAGAAGAGTCTGATGGTCTATAAGGGGAGGGCGAATTGGGTCCAGTACATAGCATCTAAGCGGGCCCGCATAAAATCATACATGCTATGTGAGTCGTCAACCGTTTACATCTGGAATACAATACTGTATACCGGAAAAGGCACAGAGTTCAACCTCAGGTTTAACAACTACAGACTGGCGACATCCTCTGTACTGTCTCTGGTGGAGCCTTTACTGCACAAAGGCTATTGTGTGACCAAAAAATAAGACTTATGCCTACAGAACCGTTAGGCCTAGCAGGTGGGAAATGCCATCAGTGTTTGTCAAACAGAAGTTGAAAACGGGGTACATTGTTGCTTGGCAAAAGGGGAAAATGCTGGCTCTCCACTGGCGTGACAAAAAAGATGCTGTCTCCTCAGCACAGTACATGACACCTCGACTGTCACCACCAGAACAAGAGGAGGTAAAGACATTCAAAAGCCTCAGGTCGTGGTGGACTACTATTGCACGATGGGTGGTGCGGACAGAGCCGACCAAACAATCACTTTTTACCCGCAGTACGGAAATAACAAAAAAAGTACTATAAAAAGATCTTTCACCATCTCCTGGAGCAAAGCTTGTGGGATGCCTACATCTTCTACAAGCAGCGCAGTGACAGGCCAGTAACTCACGCAGACTTTATCTGGAAGATGTGTGAGTGCATCTGCCTGAAATATCAGACCACAGCAGATGCCAGAGTTGGGCCTCCTACATTGTGAACCCCGAGGGCCTCACTGGCAATCACTTCATGGAATATATTCCAGCCACTCCCCCCAAAAGTACACCAAACCAGGACATGTGTTGTTTGCTGCCCAAAGACTGGTGATAAAGGGAAAAAAAGTCAGAAAGGAATCACGATTCTACTGCCCTGATTGTGATGTTGGCCTCTGTGCCATTCTCTATTTAAAATATACCATAAGCAGGCGGTGTATTAGGTATATATATGTACATACTGTATAATAGTCTGCTGCCTTATTTGTACAGTTTCGCTATTTTTTTCACTTATTGATAAATTTAATTATTTCAACTATTTTGTAGTCCAGTATTTTATTTATACGCAGAATGTCTACCAGGCTTTTATTCTGATATGTTTTGGTGAATTATGACTTAAGAATTGGAGGCCTAAATTTCTTGAAAAAAATGTACCACTTGTTAGCATCAATCTAGTCAGGGATATATTAGCAGATCATATAGTCAGCATGACCTTGGTCAGCAGTGTTTACATTTAAGGGTATAAATTTAAAGGGTATTAATTTTAAGGGTACTTTAGACAAACAGAATTATACCAGAATTATTTAATCTACACTTGGAAATCTCCATGCTCATCTGTACTGACCTCATGACACTCTTCTCTTCCAGGTATGCAACTGATTCATTTTCCTGGCTGTGTGCTTAAATTCTAAATTCTGCATCAATCTGCTTTTATGGTATGCAACTGATTCATTTTCCTGGCTGTGTGCTTAAATTCTAAATTCTGCATCAATCTGCTTTTATGGTATGCAACTGATTCATTTTCCTGGCTGTGTGCTTAAATTCTAAATTCTGCATCAATCTGCTTTTATGGTATGCAAGTTTAGGGATGCTCATCCGGATTCCGCGGAAATGCAATTTCCGAAATTCCGATCGGAAATTGCATTTCCGCATCGGAATGCGGAAATCGGTAATGCAAGTGCCGTAGGCGGATTTCCGCCGGAAATCGCGGAAATTTCCGCCGGAAATCGCGGAAATTCCACCAGACTTTAACATTGATTTTCTCAAAAACTATAAGGTCTTTTTGAAAACTTTTTTTTGCATCTTGTTCACAAGATTCGGTTTAATAAATGCTGAAAATTTGGTGTTTCTAGGACCTAAGGGGGCTTTTCTATTAAATGCTAAATTCGGCTGATTTTTACTGTAATGTAAAATGCAGAAAATCTGCATCTGCCTATTTTCTGCATTTTACATGACAGTAAAAATCCGCCGAGTTTAGAAGTTAATAGCAAAACCCCCGTAAGTCCTAGAAACACCAAATTTTCAGGGTTTATTAAACAGAACCTTCTGAGCAAGATGCAAAAAAAAGTTTTCAAAAAGACCTTATAGTTTTTGAGAAAATTGATGTTAAAGTCGGGCGGAATTTCCGCGATTTCCGGCGGAAATTCCGCCTTGGAATGCGGAAATTGGTAGCGGAAAGCGGAATCGGTAATCGGTACATAACGGAATGCGGAATTACCGCGGAATCGGAATTTGGCATTCCGACCATCCCTATATGCAACTGATTCATTTTCCTGGCTGTGTGCTTAAATTCTAAATTCTGCATCAATCGGCTTTTATGGTATGCAACTGATTCATTTTCCTGGCTGTATGCTTAAATTCTAAATTCTGCATCAATCTGCTTAATTACTGTATACATGTTAATAATTGGGGCTTCTTCCTGTGTTACCATTTGCCTATTTAATTTCATTAGTCACAATTTGCATATCTTTAGACTGGCCCTGCCTCTGTGTGGCTAGAGTCTAGTGTCAAGTATATTCACAGCTGTAATCAGTCTGCTTGTTAGCATCAATCTAGTCAGGGATATATTAGCAGATCATATAGTCAGCATGACCTTGGTCAGCAGTGTTTACATTTAAGGGTATACATTTAAAGGGTATTAATTTTAAGGGTACTTTAGACAAACAGAATTATACCACAATTGAGCCAGAAGGGAACAGAAGTGAACTAGCACAAAACTCTGGGCTGTTGTTCATCTGCTGATTTTCTACACCCTGCATAGAAGTACCTTCAATACCATATTGAACATACACCAGCTAAACATACAGCCTGCTAAATTTAAGCACTGCACACCCGCTTACCAAACTACTCATGGTTTCACCGTGCCTCACCAACCACACCACTGCTGATCTTCACTGGCTGCTCCACTGCTGAACTCCCCACCAACTGATCCATCGCCGACCTCCAGACAAGTTACGTCATTACCAACCAGACAGCCCATCTACCAATCACACACAGCTGGATTTTTTAGCCATCATTGATGTTCTGCCAACTTCACTGCTGATCTCCTGTGGACCGCTCCTTGCCAGATTGATTATTGATGCAACTTTGCTGAACCCCTGCAGCCACATCATTGGTGACATTTATCTCATCTTGGTCTAACTGCTGTCCCCCTGTCTATGCTTCCACTCTCCACACCCCATCCTACCTTATCCCTGCAGTACAAAAAGTACCCCTTCCCTCCTATTCACTCCATGACCCCTCCACCATTTCCAAGCTATCTCCCTCCCCATCTCGCTCTCCCCCATCACCACATGCTCTACCTCCACCTCCTTCTATACCTTGTCCCCCTTCTGTTTCCCCGCACCCTCTCCACTTCTGTCCTTAGATTCCCTTTTGGCCCTCAACCCCCGTGCACCTCCCTTCCTTCCTTCCCCCCACACTTTACCCACACACCCCCTCGGCATAACCTTATTCCTATCCATCCTACCCCTCCCTGTTTCCTGTGGCCTCTGGAATGCTAGGTCCACCTGCAATAAGCTGTACTCTTGAACTCGCTCCCTCCAGCCACCAGACTCGCCCCCCCCCCTTTAATACCTTCACACAAGCTCTCAAGACTCACCCTTTCATGCTCACATACCCCCCTACACCAGCACCCTTATTCGTTCTGTAAAGCCTCATCTACACGTGTAGATGAGGCTCTGATCCGGCAGCTCGATTAGCCGCCGGATCGCCTCTTCCGAGTCCCCGCCGCGTCCCCGCTCGCCATGCGTGCGCCGGATTCAATACCCGCTCGATACCCGCTCGTCCGCGCACCGTGCCCCTTATCTTCAATTGCCTGACATTGTCCCCTCGCGGGGAACGAGCAGGGAGTCGGCGGTAGCAAGATCCGACCTGTCGGATCTTATCAATCGAGCCGCATCAGCGGGGTGGATTGTCTCTGTCAAGAACCGGCCCGCGGCACGCCTGCGTATACGGTTCCCGACTGCGGGTTTGACCAGATTAAGCGGGGAACAGCCTTATTTAAGCTACAACCAAGGCTGGAACCCCTCAAAACACCTCTCACTGCCACCACTAGCGTTGCTAGACACTTCCACTCTGCTGTCGAGTCCTCAGCGCGCACTCCACGTTTTCGTATTTGGGTCAGCTTTGCGCTTAGGCCAAATACGGGAACGCCACGCACCCACACACACACACAGTTGCAATCTTACACTGTCGTGAGCAAAGACCCACTAACAGTCGTTCCGAACGATACTGTTAGCTACTCGCACTGGCGTTGTTCGTACGTTGGGTCAGCTGCGCGCTTAGGCCAACGTATGACAAACGCCCCCACACACAATGCAATTACAATTTCCTACGGTAGTGTTGCTCAAGCGTACAATTAGGCATGAACTTATACACGGTTACACTTCAGTCTCTTCTAGGCTATGAGGGTTAGTTTAGTACGGCAGAAGTCAAACTTATTAAATAATAATTTAATATTCTAGAAAAACATAGAACAGTGCAAAACTGAATATATACAAAAAGATTACAAAAAAACAGAGTAAAAATAGTTACAAGATAAAATGTACAAAGATAACACACAAAGCGATTTTGCTTACCAAAATAAACGGGAAATAAATGTACCAGCGTATCGATCTGGTGTTGTTGCGGGCGGTACGCACTTCTGGTCAGGAACCAGGTTAGTTCTAGCCGTGTGAGCTACCTCCAAGAACTACAAGTTGTGGCTATCCTAGCTGCGGTTTTATACTATGAAATACGCCTGGAGGCTGTAAGCCTGTGTGGACGGGGGGAAGCTAGATTTAATAACATCCTCAGACATAATTTGATTTCCCAGGTAAAAGTCTACTATACATCAAAGATTGTGAAGTTAGGCTTTCAACTCCAGGTGAAAACTTGATTAAGGCGTTTTCCTGTCTCCGTTCTCAGACATAAATGGGATTTCCAGAGATCCACATACATGAAAAGGGTACTATAGCACACACACAAAACAAAAGACTTCCTTCACTTCCAATCTCCCCAGGTTACAGGTGACAATTGATTAAGGCTTTCACATTGCAGCAGGATGTCCTGTGTGATAGGTGACTGGTCGTATTCACTGAAGACCTCTTTAGATGCAAATGTAGGTCTAGTGACCCACCCACACAAATACAGGAACAGTCAATGAATCTAGCCTGCATCTCTACACCTTTGACATACCACAGCAGATATAAAAATGGGAAAATGAAAATATATTACTGTATTATCCTTAACAGCATCAGCACCCCAATATATCTCCACAGTCTCCACCCCACCCTTTAGATTGTAAGCCTCTGGCAGGGCCCTCTCCCTTAGTGTTTCCAGCTTGATTATGCAATCTTACTGACAATCACCCCCTTTTGTAGACTAGAACAATCCCTATTTTGACCTATGACACTGTATTATCAAATCATTTGCATAATCTTGTTTTGTTGTGAGTTTCCTGTATATCCTACCTTGTATGTTAACCCTTTTATCTATTGTGCAGCGCTGCGTAATATGTTGGCGCTTTATAAATACAAAAAATAATAATAATAACCACTTTTGGACTCATAAATCCAGACAGAAATGAACCCCCAGGGAGGTTATAGAAGTCACGCATTGATGAAACAACCCAATCACATAAACACCCCCTGATATATCTATGGACTGGGATGTAGTGATCAATACACCACAAAGCACCTTTATATTTTCATCAGAGTTCCTCAAAAATGTTTGTCAAGATCGACCAGACTGCTGATCTTCAGAAGTTTGGCACTCAGCTCGCTGGCTGATAGATTCAGATTGACATCTCGAGCCATTTTCACCATTCAGGTTCTAGAAGCTGATCAAAAGCTATAGATATTTCCGGCAGATTAAATCAAAATAACTTAACCTGTTCAAAAAGCAATCATCTTAATCAAGTTGTGAAACTACCTTAAAGTGGAATTACAATTACAATTGATTGATCAATAAGCTCACTTTCACTTTCTCCTGGAGCCTTTTAGGAACTGTGGTAGAAAGCTGCAGTAAGATGAGATGAGAAAAAGATGAGAAAGAGATGAGATGAGAAAGATGAGAACCGATGATATGGAAAGCAAAGTAGAGAACTTACTGTACCTGTTTTTACTCACAACTCCCTTTGACTGAACAGGAGATGAGCTCACTATGTGATCAGGGTATGAGCTAAGTATATGTGACATGGGAGGAACAGAGATATTTACACAGATGATATTACTTTGGGACAAAGGCAGGTAGCAGAACTATCTGGGCAATTAGGGTCTCGAAAACAGGATTGACTATGTTTTTCCAGACTGTAATTTCATTCAAAATATACTCAGTCACAGAAAATGTCTTAACATATGAAAGAAATCAGACTCAACACCAGATTCACGTTTTTACACAGTGCTGGTGCGTCAATGAATCACCCAGCCCCAGGCCAGACTTTCCGAAATGCAAACAATCGCTATTGAATAAAACTATGAGCAGGGATTACAATATTTTTATCATTTGATTGCTTGGTTATGGTCATTACAGTCATCTGTTGCGCAGACAAGAAAAGTAGCAATGATGATAGAAGCCGTATGTTACTGAAGGATAAATAATCCATACAGACCTGTTGAAATCTGATTTGGTACATATGGTGAAATTGCAATATGACCAAGCAGGAGTCTTACTTTTTATCATAGCAGGATATACAGTAGATGTGTAAGAAGCATGAACTGAAGGAGAAGCACACACAGATGCCGTCACGGTTGAAATATACAGTGGGTTGCAAAAGTATTCGGCCCCTTTGAAGTTTTCCACATTTTGTCACATTACTGCCACAAACATGAATCAATTTTATTGGAATTCCACATGAAAGACCAACACAAAGTGGTGTACACATAAGAAATGGAACGAAAATCATACATGATTCCAAACATTTTTTACAAATAAATAACTGCAAAGTGGTGTGTGCATAATTATTCGGCCCCCTTTGATCTGAGTGCAGTCAGTTGCCTATAGACATTGCCTGATGAGTGCTAATGACTAAATAGAGTGCACCTGTGTGTAATCTAATGTCAGTACAAATACAGCTGCTCTGTGAGGGCCTCAGAGGTTGTCTAAGAGAATATTGGGAGCAACAACACCGTGAAGTCCAAAGAACACACAAGACAGGTCCAAGACAGGTCAGGGATCAAGTTATTGAGAAATTTAAAGCAGGCTTAGGCTACAAAAAGATTTCCAAAGCCTTGAACATCCCAAGGAGCACTGTTCAAGCGATCATTCAGAAATGGAAGGAGTATGGCACAACTGTAAACCTGCCAAGACAAGGCCGTCCACCTAAACTCACAGGCCGAACAAGGAGAGCACTGATCAGAAATGCAATCAGGAGGCCCATGGTGACTCTGGACGAGCTGCAGAGATCTACAGCTCAGGTGGGGGACCTGTCCTTAGGACAACTATTAGTCATGCACTGCACAAAGTTGGCCTTTATGGAAGAGTGACAAGAAGAAAGCCATTGTTAACAGAAAGCATAAGAAGTCCCATTTGCAGTTTGCCACAAGCCATGTGGAGGACACAGCAACCATGTGGAAGAAGGCTCTCTTGTCAGATGAGACCAAAATGGAACTTTTTGGCCAAAACACAAAACGCTATGTGTGACAGAAAATGATCACTGCACATCTCTCTGAACACACCATCCCCACTGTAAAATATGGTGGTGGCAGCATCATGCTCTGGGGGTGCTTCTCTTCAGCAGGGACAGGGAAGCTGGTCAGGGTTGATGGGAAGATGGATGGAGCCAAATACAGGGCAATCTTGGAAGAAAACCTCTTGGAGACTGCAAAAGACTTGAGACTGGGGTGGAGGTTCACCTTCCAGCAGGACAACGACACTAAACATAAAGCCAGGGCAACAATGGAATGGTTTAAAACAAAACATATCTTTGTGTTAGAATGGCCCAGTCAAAGTCCAGATCTAAATCCAATCGATAATCTGTGGCAAGATCTGAAAACTGCTGTCCACAAACGCTGTCCATCTAATCTGACTGAGCTGGAGCTGTTTTGCAAAGAAGAATAATCAAGGATTTCAGTTTCTAGATGTGCAAAGCTGGTAGAGAAATACCCTAAAAGACTGGCAGCTGTAATTGCAGCAAAAGGTGGTTCTACAAAGTATTGACTCAGGGGGCCGAATAATTATGCACACCCCACTTTGCAGTTATTGATTTGTAAAAAATGTTTGGAATCATGTACGGTTTTCGTTCCACTTTTCCTGTTTACACCACTTTGTATTGGTCTTTCTTGTGGAATTCCAATAAAATTGAAGCATGTTTGTGGCAGTAATATGACAAAATGTGGAAAACTTCAAGGGGGCCGAATACTTTTGCAACCCACTGTATATATGGGTAAACTATGTAAACTATTTTACCCGCAAAAGGATTTATAATTCTGCTTGTCTGAGGTTCTGATTAACATAGACCTTGCCAGGACAGAAAAGTTACCCATGGACATGATACTTTTGTTAAAGAGTACCTAAGGTAATAATAACAGAGCCTGTCAGTGATCATTCTCCGAAGGGGCAGAGCGATCACCTGCCTGGAGGGATGACACCAGAACAGCCTAGCATTAACAAATCATTGAGTACAGCACTTCCCTTTATTGATGCACCAGCATAGTAGCAGCCAATGTTTATCAGCTGAAATGGGCAGAAAGTTCTGATTCAGCAGATGCTGCTATGCAGAATGTATAAACAAATCTGCAGAAAATAGGCTGCCATAAGTGAACACAAGGAATTCAGCACAGGAGATCTGGGCGCAGCAGGCGACACCATAGACCATAATAGGAATTACGGCTATAACGGCACAGTGAGTAACTTCGGCGCCGTCAGAAGACGGAGCTGAAGTTACTTTTAAAACACTGTCATTCTGCTGCCAGCAATAGCTGGAAGCCAAATTACGTCATTCCCCAACATCCACGTGGACCTAAATGGGGAATAGTAATTAACGCAGCGGGGACTTGCAGCACCAGGGTAAGCCATATATCAGCTGTATCCTGCGCCCAAGTCTCTTGGCAGCGATTTCTCTCGTACGTGCCATAAGAGCATGCGGATTTACCATCTCCAGAATCAAGATATGTCTGTAGGTATCTCACTACCTGTTATGGTGCATTGGTGCACTCCTTCAAATATACAGAATCTTCTCAAAAATTAGCATATTGTGATAAAGTTCATTATTTTCTGTAATGTACTGATAAACATTAGACTTTCATATATTTTAGATTCATTACACACAACTGAAGTAGTTCAAGCCGATTTTGGCATACAGCTCATGAAAACCCAAAATTCCTATCTCAAAAAAATAGCATATTTCATCCGACCAATAAAAGAAAAGTGTTTTTGAAACAAAAATAGTCAACCTTCAAATAATTATGTTCAGTTATGCACTCAATACTTGGTCGGGAATCCTTTTGCAGAAATGGCTGCTTCAATGCGGCGTGGCATGGAGGCAATCAGCCTGTGGCACTGCTTAGGTGTTATGGAGGCCCAGGATGCTTCGATAGCGGCCTTAAGCTCATCCAGAGTGTTGGGTCTTGCGTCTCTCAACTTTCTCTTCACAATATCCCACAGATTCTCTATGGGGTTCAGGTCAGGAGAGTTGGCAGGCCAATTGAGCACAGTAATACCATGGTCAGTAAACCATTTACCAGTGGTTTTGGCACTGTGAGCAGGTGACAGGTCGTGCTGAAAAATGAAATCTTCATCTCCATAAAGCTTTTCTGCAGATGGAAGCATGAACCCACTTTTGAACCAGAAACAGCGGCAGAAGCACCTGACCTGGGCTACAGAGAAGCAGCACTGGACTGTTGCTCAGTGGTCCAAAGTACTTTTTTTCGGATGAAAGCAACTTTTAAATGTCATTCGGAAATCAAGGTGCCAGACTCTGGAGGAAGACTGTTAAGAGGGAAATGCCAAAATGCCTGAAGTCCAGTGTCAAGTATCCACAGTCAGTGATGGTCTGGGGTGCCATGTCAGCTGCTGGTGTTGGTCCACTGTGTTTTATCAAGGGCAGGGTCAATGCAGCTAGCTATCAGGAGATTTTGGAGCACTTCATGCTTCCATCTGCTGAAAAGCTTTATGGAGATGAAGATTTCATTTTTCAGCACGACCTGGCACCTGCTCACAGTGCCAAAAACACTGGTAAATGGTTTACTGACCATGGTATTACTGTGCTCAATTGGCCTGCCAACTCTCCTGACCTGAACCCCATAGAGAATCTGTGGGATATTGTGAAGAGAAAGTTGAGAGACGCAAGACCCAACACTCTGGATGAGCTTAAAGGATACCCCAACTGAAATGTGACATAATGAGATAGACATGTCTATGTACAGTGCCTAGCACACAGATAACTATGCTGTGTTCCTTTTTTTCTTTCTCTACCTGAAAGCGTTAAATATCAGGTATGTAAGTGGCTGACTCAGTCCTGACTCAGACAGGAAGTGACTACAGTGTGACCCTCACTGATAAGAAATTCCAACTATAAAACACTTTCCTAGCAAAAAATGGCTTCTGAGAGCAAGAAAAAGGTAAAAAAGGTGAATTTCTTATCAGTGAGGGTCACACTGTAGTCACTTCCTGTCTGAGTCAGGACTGAGTCAGCCACTTAAATACCTGATATTTAACGCTTTCAGGTAGAGAAAGAAAAAAAGGAACACAGCATAGTTATCTGTGTGCTAGGCACTGTACATACACATGTCTATCTCATTATGTCACATTTCAGTTGGGGTATCCTTTAAGGCCGCTATCGAAGCATCCTGGGCCCCCATAACACCTGAGCAGTGCCACAGGGCGATTGCCTCCATGCCACGCTGCATTGAAGCAGCCATTTCTGCAAAAGGATTCCCGACCAAGTATTGGGTGCATAACTGAACATAATTATTTGAAGGTTGACTTTTTTTGTTTCAAAAACACTTTTCTTTTATTGGTCGGATGAAATATGCTAATTTTTTGAGATAGGAAATTTGGGTTTTCATGAGCTGTATGCCAAAATCATCAATATTAAAACAATAAAAAGGCTTGAACTACTTCAGTTGTGTGTAATGAATCTAAAATATATGAAAGTTGTCATGATATATGTTAGCACACAGAGAGAATCTGATTATTGGTGATCTGCAGTATCACCAAGAATGCAGATATATACCCGATTATTGGTGATCTGCAGAATCACCGATAATACAGATATATTGCTAACCTCTGGGCACAACAGCAAAAGTAACACAATAAAGACAGTAAAATAACAGAAGTGTGGAAATATCCACCTCACGGTAATTCCTCAGAGGTGTGGTTACCTCTGAATGGGAACCCCGTGAGTGAGATCCTCTAACCAGGCTGAGTGAGGAATCTCGACCCCTAGCAGTAATCGTCTGCTTGGGGCAGGCATCTCAGAGAGGCAAGCCACAGAGATAACCCTCCAGTGGGAGACGTTCCACTGAAGGGAGAAGGGTCAGACAGGCAAGGGTTCGGCAACAGAGATGACGGCAACAGTACAGGAGCAGAAGACAGAAGAGTAATCGGTAAACGGGCAGAGGTCGGCAACAAGGATCAGATAGGCAAAGGTACAAGATCAGCAAGAGATAGAGTAGTCAGGGATAGCCAGAGTCAAAACACAGATCAATATACAATAATATTCCTAAGGTAAGGTGTGAAATCCTTAGTATCAACACCAGGGCACTGCACTAAGGTCTGAGCGCTAACACAACAGTGTATTCACGACAGCAGACAACTTGCTACTGACAGGCAAGTTGTATTTGTAGCTAGAGAGCTACTCAGCGCCACCCCAGAGCCCCAACCAATCAGGACACCTCCTGAGGTCAGCTGACTAGTGAGTCAGCTGAGCTTCCTACGTAGGAGGTAAAAGTCCTGCCTCCTAGCGCGCGCGAGTGCGACCCTTTGCCTCTGAGAAGTGGAGAGGCCAGGCCCCGGGTCCGCGTCCGCTTGCGGAGAGAATTCCGCCTGCCGCCATGCCAGACCCGCCGCCCTATCGCCAGTCGCGGCGGCGGTGTCCCTCGCAGAGTGTGCCCGCTGCTCCGCACGAGTGACGGAGTCAGCCGGCTGGGAAGCGGAGACCGCCACCATGCTACCCAGTGTGGCGGCGATGGTCCGGCTAGTTCTCACAGTACCCCCCCCCCCCCCCCTTGAGGAGTGGACTCCTGACACTTCCTACCCGGTTTCTCAGGATGGAACTGATGGAACTTCTTCTTTAATTTCTCAGCATGCATGCGATTCTCAGGTACCCAAGATCTGTCCTCCACCCCATACCCTTTCCAATGGACCAGATACTGTACGGAATTCTGTACCAGCCAGGAATCCAAAATTTTCCCCACCTCGTACTCTGTCTGGCCTTCTACTATCACTGGGGGGGGGGGGGGGGGGGCGCGGAATCCACATATACTGCTGGTTTCAACAAAGAAACATGGAGCGATCTCCCACCTCTCATGCTGGCTGGGAGATGAATCACATACGAGACCTCATTGATCTTTCGGGCCACCGGATAAGGCCCTATGAACTTGGGCCCCAACTTGGTGGACGGTTGTCTGAGTGCCAAATGTCTTGTTGACACCCACACCATGTCCCCAGGAGAAAAGTGCCACTCAACAGACCGTCTCTTGTCGGCCTGTTTCTTTTGATTCTGGAAGGCTATTCCCAAATTCTCCTTTACTTGTCCCCAAAGTTTCTTTAAAGAGACACTGAAGCGAAAAAAAAATTATGATATTATGATTTGTATGTGTAGTACAGCTAAGAAATAAAACATTAAGATCAGATACATCAGTCTAATTGTTTCCTGTACAGGAAGTGTTAAGAAACTCCAGTTGTTATCTCTATGCAAAAAAGCCATAAAGCTCTACGACTTTCAAAGTCGTGGAGAGGGCTGTTTTCTGACTTTTATTATCTCAACTGTTCTTGAACTATTTACTTTTTCTCGGGCAGAGGAGAGGTCATAAGTTCACAGACTGCTCTGAAAGAATCATTTTGAATGCGGAGTGTTGTGTAATCTGCACATATTGTAGAATGATGCAATGTTAGAAAAAACACTATATACCTGAAAATAAAAATATGAGAATATTTTCTTTGCTGCTAATCTTCTAGTAATTATTCATAGTACACAACCAATTAACTAGATCATATTTTTTTTTTCGCTTCAGTGTCTCTTTAAAACCTTCTGCCATTCTTCCAGGGCTGGGAAGGGAGAGGAGCACACCGGCAATGGGGAAAATTTAGGGGACCTTCCTGACACAACCTGAAAAGGGGACAAGCCCGTTGAAGCGCTTCTCAAGTTGTTGTGGGCAAACTCAGCAAAGGGTAAGAATTTAACCCATTCCGTTTGTGCATCTGCCACATAACACCTCAGGAATTGTTCCAGTGCCTGATTAACCCTCTCGGTCTGCCCGTTGGTCTGTGGGTGATACCCAGACGAGAAGGACAGGTTCATACCCAAATTATGGCAAAAGCCCTCCAAAACCTTGATATAAATTGGACTCCTCTATCCGATACCACATCATCCGGAATCCCATGTAATCGGAAGATGTGCTGTATGAAGAGGGCGGCTAACTCTTGAGCTGATGGGAATCCTTTAAGAGGAACAAAATGGGCCATCTTGCTGAACCTGTCCACGATCACCCAAATCACAGGCATACCCTCCGACCTGGGAAGCTCGCCAATGAAGTCCATGGACAGATGGGTCCATGGTTCACTTGGAATTGGTAAGTGTTGTAAGGTACTCACTGGAGCCTGGCGAGACGGTTTACTCCTGGCACACACCACACACTCTCTGACAAACTCTCTGCAATCAGAGGCCAATGAAGGCCACCAAACACACCTTGTGAGTAGGTCTAAAGTGCGGGTGACCAGTGTTCTTATGGGCATGGAATAGCTGCATGACTCGTAAACGGAACGGGAGTGGAACAAAGAGAACCCCTTCCGGTTTTCCTTCTGGGGTATCTAGCTGGTGAGGCGCCAGTGTGACTGCCCAGTCTTCCCAGGTTTCAGTGGCTGTCAGCACCACCTTGTGTGGTAAAATGCTCTTGGGAAGTGCGGGCTGAGCTGTCTCCGGTTCAAAACATCTGGAGAGAGCGTCTGCCTTAATGTTTTTGGAGCCTGTGGTGTATGTGACAACAAATCTAAAATGCGAGAAAAATAGGGACCAGCGGGCCTGATGCGAGGAGTAAGCCGCTTAGCCCCCTCAATGTACTCCAGGTTCTTATGGTCAGTATATACAGTGATGGTGTGTTCTGCACCCTCCAACCAATGGCGCCATTCCTGGAAGGCTAACTTGATTGCCAGCAGTTCCCTGTTGCCCACATCGTAGTTTCTCTCAGCAGGAGAAAACCTGCGTGAGAAATAGGCACAAGGATGTGTCTTGCCCTGCAGACCCGAGCGCTGAGACAGCACAGCCCCCACCCCGATCTCTGAGGCATCTACCTCTGCTATGAAGGGAAGAGCAATGTTAACATGTCTCAGTATAGGTGCCGAGCAAAACAGTTTCTTCAGGGTATTAAATGCGGCCTGGGCCTCCGAGGACCACTGATAGGGGTCGGCCCCTTTCTTGGTTAGATTAGTCAGGGGGGCTACTACCGAAGAGAATCCTTTGATAAATCTCCGGTAGTAGTTAGCAAAACCAAGGAATCTCTGCAGTGCCTTCAAGCCTACCGGTTGCGGCCACTCTAGGACTGCCGAGACCTTTTCTGGATCCATTGAGAGCCCTGATGTTGAGATGATGTATCCCAGAAAAGGAATCTGAGTGACCTCAAAAAGGCATTTCTCTAGTTTTGCATACAATAAGTCTTGTCTCAATCTCTTCAACACATATTTGACATGTTTGCGATGCTCCTCGAGGTTTGGAGAGAAAATCAATATGTCATCGAGATATACCACGACAAACCTCCCCAACACCTCCCTGAAGACCTCGTTAATTAAGTCCTGGAAGACGGCCGGGGCGTTACACAACCCGAAGGGCATAACCAGATACTCGTAATGCCCGTCGGGTGTATTGAAGGCCGTCTTCCACTCGTCACCAGCCCTAATGCGTACCAGGTTGTATGCCCCATGTAGGTCCAATTTCGAAAAAATAGTGGCATTGGTAATCTGGGCAAAAAGATCGTCTATCAGAGGTAATGGATAGCGATTCTTTATGGTGATCTTGTTTAGACCTCGGTAGTCAATACAAGGTCTAAGAGCACCATCTTTCTTTTTAACAAAAAAAAAACCCGCCCCGGCTGGTGACCGAGAAGGGCGGATGAAGCCCTTAGCCAGGTTCTCAGCAATGTACTCCCGCATTGCCTGTTTCTCTGGTCCGGAAAGATTATAGAGATGACCCCTTGGAGGCATACAACCAGATCTTAGGTCGATAGGACAGTCGAAACTCCGATGTGGTGGGAGTTTATCAGCGGACTTAGGACAAAACACATCCGCAAATTCAGCGTACTGTGCTGGTATCCCCTTAACCTCTACCTTGGCAGCACACATGGCAATCCTCCCCAAACAATGGGTATGTCAATAAGGTGACCAGCTGAGTAACTGACCTGATGCCCAGTCTATTTGTGGGGAATGGAGCTGTAACCAGGGCATACCGAGAATAATGGTGGAGGTTGCCATGCGCAAAACAAGAAACTGTAGACTCTCTTTATGTAGTACCCCTATTGTGCATGACAACCTTGGGGTCTGAGAGAGAGGTTGCCTACACTGTAGAGGAGAGTCATCTACAGCGGTGACGAATATTTGTCGGTCTAAGGGCTGTAAGGGAATACCCAGTCCTTTCACAAATTCGTAATCTATAAAATTGGTTGCGGACCCTGAGTCCACAAAAGCTTCAGTATTAACAGTAAAATTCCCCCAGGAAATGGAACACGGGAGAAGTAACCGATTATTCTGACATAGAGGTAAGCTCTGTGCGTCTAGGGCATTACCTCTAACTACACCTAGACAGCAGCGTTTCCCGACTTCCTGGGGCAATTTTGAGCAATATGACCCTGCTCTGCACAATATAAACAAATGTTTTCTGCCCTTCTACGCTCCTTCTTGGCTCGAGTCAACCGAGACTGTCCGATTTGCATTGGCTCATCGGTAGGAGGGGCAGGCGATGAGGACGCATGAGAGAAGACTCTCACTGCATTCCTGCCTCTCGAATGGCGCTGATAGCGGTCCGCCCGTATCGCGTCATCCACGGACTTGGGCTCTGGGTGTCCCAACAATAACTCAGAGACTGCGTCTGATAGGCCTAACAAAAAACAATCTAACAAAGCATGAGACCCCCACCTAGATGACACAGCCCACTTTCTGAACTCTGCCGCGTAAACTTCAACCGTGTCTCGACCCTGCCTGAGAGTTTTGAGCTTCCTCTTGGCAGTGATCGAAGCATCTGGATCATCATAAATTATGGCCATCACTTTGAAAAACTCCTCAACTGACTCGAGAGCTGTATCCTCGGGTGGAAGACCATACGCCCAGGTTTGCGAGTCCCCGGACAATAACGTCTTAATAAAGGTCACCCTTTGCTGCTCAGAACCTGACTGAGTAGGTCGTAACTCAAAGTAAGATAAAACCCAGTTACGAAAGTTCTGGAAGTCAGCTCTATGCCCTGAAAACGTTTCGGGCACTGGCATGCGGAGATCTGTGACCGGAGGGGATTGCACTGTGGCCACAGTCATCTGCAAGACCCGTACAGACCCAGCCAATAGATTGATCTGAGTCTGTTGCGTATTAACCACCTCAATGAGGTTATTAAGCGAGTTGGTTAGAGTCTCAATCTGACTGCGTAGTGCTTCCATACTAATGGTCTGCTGTTCTGTCATGATATATGTTAGCACACAGAGAGAATCTGATTATTGGTGATCTGCAGTATCACCAAGAATGCAGATATATACCCGATTATTGGTGATCTGCAGAATCACCGATAATACAGATATATTGCTAACCTCTGGGCACGATAGCAAAAGTAACACAATAAAGACAGTAAAATAACAGAAGTGTGGAAATATTCACCTCACGGTAATTCCTCAGAGGTTTAGTTACCTCTGAATGGGAACCCCGTGAGTGAGATCCTCTAACCAGGCTGAGTGAGGAATCTCGACCCCTAGCAGTAATCGTCTGCTTGGGGCAGGCGTCTCGGAGAGGCAAGCCACAGAGATAACCCTCCAGTGGGAGACATTCCACTGAAGGGAGAAGGGTCAGACAGGCAAGGGTTCGGCAACAGAGATGACGGCAACAGTACAGGAGCAGAAGACAGAAGAGTAATCGGTAAACGGGCAGAGGTCGGCAACGAGGATCAGATAGGCAAAGGTACAAGATCAGCAAGAGATAGAGTAGTCAGGGATAGCCAGAGTCAAAACACAGATCAATATACAATAATATTCCTAAGGTAAGGTGTGAAATCCTTAGTATCAACACCAGGGCACTGCACTAAGGTCTGAGCGCTAACACAACAGTGTATTCACGACAGCAGACAACTTGCTACTGACAGGCAAGTTGTATTTGTAGCTAGAGAGCTACTCAGCGCCGCCCCAGAGCCCCAACCAATCAGGACACCTCCTGAGGTCAGCTGACTAGTGAGTCAGCTGAGCCTCCTACGTAGGAGGTAAAAGTCCTGCCTCCGACCCTTTGCCTCTGAGAAGTGGAGAGGCCAGGCCCCGGGTCCGCGTCCACTTGCGGAGAGAATTCCGCGTGCCGCCATGCGAGACCCGCCGCCGTGTCGCCAGTCGCGGCGGCGGTGTCCCTCGCAGAGTGTGCCGGCTGCTCCGCACGAGTGACGGAGTCAGCCGGCTGGGAAGCGGAGACCGCCGCCATGCTGCCCAGCGCGGCGGCGGCAGTCCTGCTAGTTCTCACAAAAGACTAATGTTTATCAGTACATTACAGAAAATAATGAACTTTATCACAACATGCTAATTTTTTTTAGAAGATCCTGTAGTGCCCTACAAGTTGCATACCATAGTGATCACTTCCTTATAGTGCTTCTTATAGTGCTCACTTCAGTATATTGCTGCTTATAGTATAGAGCCCCATCTGTCCTCCCATCATCATAGTGACTCATTAGTATTCCTTTCATTACAATAGCTCCTGTTAGTGCCCTTCAATATAGTGAGCAATATTTCATCATTTTCTGCTACTCGCTTCACGTTACTGCTATCTCACTTCAGGTTAAATAGATACCTAAGTAAAGGGAGGGCTCTGCAAACCATAGACCCTTCCTGGTCCTCAGTCTTTTCTATTGTTCCTGCGCTGTCCCCGGTTTAAGTTAGTCGACCTGCTAGGTTGAATAGTTGTTTGGCACTCCTTGGGCAGCCCCCGAGTAGTTCCCGAAATTTGAGCGCAAGGGGGCCATAGAGAGTATTTTGTGTATATTGGTCTCATTTGACAAACAATACAACAGATTAATGCAGCATTCAGAAAATCAGTTGCTGTTTTTGATTTAATAATTTGTATCATAATTTTGAAGGTTTGCAATGCATTCCCTCCCCAGACCTTGTTGTCTTGCTTGTCCTTGTGGGAAGGGGAATTCCATCTGCTGAGATAGATCTTCAAATTGATGCCAGTTGTATCTACCCAGGCCAAGGCTACCAGTAGAGGAATGTGGCTCATAATACTTACCCCACTCAAAAAGAGTGAGCGCACCGGTCAATGGAAGCTCAGCTATGCAAGCACGTCTGACAACCATACCATCTGGAATTATCTTTACTGATCTATGATATCTGTAAGTATTGCGTGAGAGTGAACAATAATTACTGGTGAGAACGGTCAGAACAGCACCAGATGTCCTAATAATACCATGAATAATCTTAAACAGCGCAGTTCATACCAGCTAAACCTGAAATGACGCAGAAAGTACTCTGGTTAATATTTATGTTCACAAAATCACACAGAATCTGTTTTTATTTCCCTAACCTAGTTTCTCAAGCAGAATTGTCTACTTGTCTTGCTCTAAAAATGTATTGGTTACTTCAGATTAAATCATAGAACTGTTATCCAAGCTTAAACTGATTTTTATCTGTTTGGTTATTCCCTCCCGGAATGTAAGAGCCTTTAGAGGGACCGTGTCCCACTTGAAAGGTCAGGAAAGTTTATAGTGGTAGGGGTGGCCGGCAAAGAATGTCCAATGGTGAACTTTCTAAAGGTAATAAAAACAAAATAACTTTTTTTATTGAGATAATGGCTTTGGTTTGCAACTCACTCTTCAAACTCTAAAATACTCATTAGATTTACAGCTGACATTATTAACCAATGAAGAACACACAAATAACTTTCAAAAGAAAACCTGGCTTGATTTGGAAACAAATGAAACAATTCAAAACCAGTACGGTCTAGTAAGAAACGGGAGGAGGTGCTCATATATATATATATATATATATATATATATATATATATATATATATATATATATATATATATATGTGTGTGTATATGTATGTATGTGTGTTTAAAACAGTCCAAAAAAGTAGGAGGAAGTAGGCTCCCAGGAAAAATAACTACTCTGTAACTCTGGGTGTTTCAAGTCCTACCCCAAAGAGCCACATTAATCCATGCCATGCACTGTTGAGGATCAATAAATCCAAAACAGTCTGTATGCATGTTGGATTATTGTGGCTCTGTAATATTAACAAGCTGACCCATCATTGCATTCCAGCGGATCTGGAGGTGTGTTTAGCTTCTAAGGATGGCAATGGTTAATTTGCATATATTCAGCAGTGATGCACTGGGAGACATCTCGGAGCTCACTCCAACCTGAATTATCGCAAATTCTTTCTGATTTAAGAAATCAAACTTTTGTTTTCTATAGCATTTTAGTAAGAGGGCTTTTAGGTCCATTGTAGCCCCTTACATACTCCAATGAGTTCTTGCTAGGTACTCTGTACCTCCAGGAAAAATAAAATACATTAAAATCCTAAAATAAAGATTAGTAGGTGGCTTACCTCAAGGATGACAAAGATATAACAATCCTATCCAACATTTGTATAGTGCTTTTCTCCTGTCAGACTCAAAGCGCTCAAGAGCTGCAGCCACTAAGGGCGCACTCAAGAGGCCACCCTGCAGTGTTAGGGAGTCTTGCTCAAGGACACCTTACTGAATAAGTACTGACCCTTGTCAGGATTCGAACCTTGATCTCGCATGTCAAAGATAGGGCCCTTAACCAGTACACTTTCCAGCCATATGATGGTTGGATGGTATAGATAGTACCTAGTGCAAATACATTTTAGTTCATACAATATCTCTGTCATCCTTGAGGTAGAGTGCCAGTGTTTCTCAACATTTTATCAGTATGTACCCCTTTTAAAGCCCTGTACTCACCAAGTACCCCCTAGCATAGTAAACATTATCACAAGTACCCCTTGACAAATATATATTTAATTGTAGTACACTGTAATTGGTTCAAAACTATTTCCAAGCATTTACTATTGCTTTTAATTAGTTAAAACACTAATTTGGTGTTGTTTAAATAAGATTTATCATTTTCTGAAACTCTAAATTTGTTTTTCTTGGTTAAGTATATCAAGCCCGAGTACCCCCTGGAACCATCAGAAGTACCCCCTGGGGTACGCGTACCACACGTTGAGAACCTGGGAGGTAGACCACCTCCTAATCTTGATTTTGATTTTAAGATTTGAATGTATTTGAATGTATTTTAATTTTCCTGGGTGCCTCTTCCCCCTACTGTGTCTATAACCCATCTGCAGAGGGCGGCCTCTGCAGGATGAGCCTATTTTTCAGTTAGTGAGCGACCAAAGTACAGTGGTGGACCCTGTACCTGAGGGGAGACCGTTATTTCCCTACAAGCTAATTTGGTTAGTTGCCAGTCACAGCAACCTCATTTTGTGAGTACCCTCTTTTATTACTCTCAGTCTCTAATTGATGGAGAATACTACACCACTTAGGCTTCTGTTGTTTCTGTGTTTTTTAACCACTTCCCGACCGCCCAACGCACAGAGGCGGCCGGGAAGTGGACCCCGCAAGGACCGCCGCATGCACAGAGGCGGCGGTCCTTGTAGGGGCATCTGTGACTCGATCCTCCGCCGGGGATCGATGGCCGGGCATTTAGCCTCTGCTCGCCGGCCACTTAGCAGCGCCGGCGAGCGGAGGAATATACAATTCCGGCCAATCAATGAGTATAAGGCACTTTGTTAGGTAAACAAAGTGCCTTATACATGCTTCCTCCTCGCCTCGTGGTCTCATTGTTCCAGAGACCACCAGCGAGGAGGAAGCATTTTGTAAGTTACACTGTGCACAGCTTTTTTTTGCCCACAGCCCCCCTGATCTCCCACCCCAGGCTTCATACCCCCCCTGATCACCCCAGCAGACCCCTGCCCAGCACCCTTGCACCCCTCTAAAACCCCCACCCTCCCCACCTGCCACTAACTTTTGACGCTATCCCTTAGATTAGGTCCCTAACTGCCTCCTAATCACCCCTGATCCCCCCCTACCTTTAGATCACCCCCAGACCCCATCCCAGACTACCCCCATGTATACTGTATACATCTGTATACAGCTACCTTACCCCCTGATCCCCCTCTGATCACCTGTCTATCACCTGTCCATCACCCCTCAGCACCCCCACCCATCAGAGCAGACCCTAACTGCCCCGCGGGGGCAACCGATCACCTGCCCAGACCCTCGATTGCCCTCATACCCCCCTCCTGATTACATCCCCTGCGCATTGTTTACATCTGTCCTCCCCAGCGATCACTAACTGATCTTCGATCAGTAACCCCCTGTGACTGCCTCTAATCAGATCAGGACTCAGTCTGCCCCGTGCGGGCTCCTGATCAACCCCCCACCCCCTCAAATCGCCCTCAGACCCCCCCCCCCCCCCCTTAATCACCGTCCGAGTGCATTGTATTTGACTGTGCTGTGATTGTATTTTATTGTGCTGCGATTGTATTCGATTGTGCTGCAATTGTATTTGATTGTCCCGTGATCTGCTTCGATTGTCCCGTGATTGTTTGATTGCCTCTGAGACCCCACTTCCCACCAACCCCCACTCCACCACCACCCCCACCCCCCATCACCTTCCGAGTGCATCAGATTCGATTGTGCTGCGATTGTATTCGATTGTGCTGTGATTGTATTTGATTGTCCCGTGATCTGCTTCGATTGTCCCGTGATTGTTTGATTGCCTCTGAGACCCCACTTCCCAACAACCCCCACCCCACCCCCACCCCCATCACCTTCCGAGTGCATCAGATTTGATTGTGCGGTGATTGGATTCGATTGTGCTGCGATTGTATTTGATTGTCCCGTGATCTGCTTCGATTGTCCCATGATTGTTTGATTGCCTCTGAGACCCCACTTCCCGCCACACCCAACCCCACCCTCCCCCCCACCACCTCCAACCACCTCCAACCACCACCTTCCGAGTGCATCAGATTTGCTTGTGCTGTGATTGGATTCGATAGTGCTGTAATTGTATTTGATTGTCCCGTGATCGGCTTCGATTGTCCCGTGATTGTTTGATTGCCTCTGAGACCCCACTTCCCGCCACACCCAACCCCACCCGAAACCCCCCCCCACCACCACCGCCTCCAACCACCACCTTCCAAGTGCATCAGATTTGCTTGTGCTGTGATTGGAGTCGATTGTGCTGTCATTGTATTTGATTGTCCCGTGATTGTTTGATTGCCTCTGAGACCCCACTTCCCACCAACCCCAATACCTCTCAAATACTCCCTTTTGCTAGGTAGGTGCTCTTTTTTTCTGGGTAGTCTCGGAGGAAAACCCCATAAATTTAGCAATCCACAATGGCAAGAAGGGGGATTTCCGATGAGGAGGTATACAGGTACATGGACCAGTCGGATGAGAGCTTTTGGGAAGACTCATCCGACGAATCATCCGGGTCCGAATTTCCGCTAACCCATAGACTCCCAGAGGTGCTGGCACATCCAGATTGGCAATCCCCTGATTCCGCCGCACCCGTAGTGTCCCCTTTCACCGCCCAGTCTGGAGTCCAGGTGGCGACAGCTCATCTAGGAACGGCCCTAGACTTTTTGCAGCTGTTCATCACCCAGGTTCTCTTGGACTTAATTGTGGTTGAGACCAACCGTAAAGCCACACAATTCATCGCCGAGCACCCGGAGAGCAGCTATGCCCAGCCTTTCCGGTGGAAACCAGTCCAAGTTTCCGACATTAAAAACAAGGGTGACACCAAGTTAGCGGAAATTGATTTTTATTGGTTTTTCATTTTCCGCTAACTTGTGACAAAAAATAAAATCTTCTATGAACTCACCATACTCCTAACGGAATACCTTGGGGTGTCTTCTTTCTAAAATGGGGTCATTTGTGGGGTTCCTATACTGTCCTGGCATTTTAGGAGCCCCAAACCGTGAGGAGTAGTCTTGAAACGAAATTTCTCAAAATGACCTGTGAAATCCTAAAGGTACTCATTGGAGTTTGGGCCCCTTAGCGCAGTTAGGGTGCAAAAAGGTGCCACACATGTGGTATCGCCGTACTCGGGAGAAGTAGCATAATGTGTTTTGGGGTGTATTTTTACACATACCTATGCTGGGTGGGAGAAATCTCTCTATAAATGGACAATTGTGTGTAAAAAAATGAAAAAATTGTCATTTACAGAGATATTTCTCCCACCCAGCATCGGTATGTGTAAAAATACACCCCAAAACACATTATACTACTTCTACTGAGTACGGCAATATCACATGTGTGGCACTTTTTTGCAGCCTAACTGCGCTAAGGGGTCCAAAGTCCAATGAGCACCTTTAGGCTTTACAGGGGTGCTTACAATTTAGCACCCCCAAAATGTCAGGACAGTAAACACACCCCACAAATGACCCCATTTTGGAAAGTAGATACTTCAAGGTATTCAGAGAGGGGCATGGTGAGTCCGTGGCAGATTTCATTTTTTTTTTGTCGCAAGTTAGAAGAAATGGAAACTTTTTTTTTTTGTCACAAAGTGTCATTTTCCGCTTCCTTGTGACAAAAAATAATATCTTCTATGAACTCACTATGCCTCTCAGTGAATACTTTGGGATGTCTTCTTTCCAAAATGGGGTCATTTGGGGGGTATTTATACTATCCTGGAATTTTAGCCCCTCATGAAACATGACAGGGGGTCAGAAAAGTCATAGATGCTTGAAAATGGGAAAATTCACTTTTTGCACCATAGTTTGTAAACGCTCTAACTTTTACCCAAACCAATAAATATAGGCTGAATGGGGTTTTTTTAATCAAAAACATGTTTGTCCACATTTTTCGCACTGCATGTATACAGAAATTTTACTTTATTTGAAAAATGTCAGCACAGAAAGTTAAAAAAATCTTTTTTTTTGACAAAATTCATGTCTTTTTTGATGAATATAATAAAAAGTAAAAATCGCAGCAGCAATCAAATAGCACCAAAAGAAAGCTGTATTAGTGACAAGAAAAGGAGCCAAAATTCATTTAGGTGGTAGGTTGTATGAGCGAGCAATAAACCGTGAAAGCTGCAGTGGTCTGAATGGAAAAAAAAGTGCCTGGTCCTTAAGGGGGGTAAAGCCCACGGTCCTCAAGTGGTTAAGGTTTACCTAAATCTCTCAAGTCTAAAAAAAAGGGCAAGTGTTGGCTTACCTTTAAAGCAGGACAACAGTTTTAACAACAATAAATGTATTTGTACATACAATGCATTTCACAGGTGGTAACTTGCTTCTTCAAGTAAATACAGTGCCTAAAAAATACATAAGAACTCATAGCAAAAAGTTTGAAAAGCTAATATCATACCGCTAGAACGACATTATGAATAATAATACTATTTAAAGAGTAAAACAATAGCAATTTAAATCACAATTTGAATCATAGAAACCACAAAATCTTTTGGACAAGCAACAGGACCTTATCTCTTATGGACCATATCTTTATACAAAAAATGTCCTTTAATGGAGTATTAATTAAATACGAGGATTAAACAGAAATGTAAACATAAAGATGCATAAACATGTATATTCTCAATCTCATTTACTAGTGATCTACCTGCTACAGGCATATCATAGAGCACCAGAACCAGGAGATATTGACAAGACTCTCCTGTCCCCAAAGGTCACATAGGAAGGATTGTACAAGAATAAAAAACCCATGATGTCCGGTGAAATATTGTCATATGGATAAAGTAATAGGGTGAAAAAGGGGTGAAGAAAGCTGTTTATCAAAAATGGTCACGGAACTCGCTACAAGACAAAAGAACCAGAAAAAGTACCATCGACGCTCTACAAGTATTTAAACTAACTTAGAACAGGGAAGGAAAACAAGAAGATAATTGGGAAGCAGCCCTCAGACTAAAGAAATATGAAATCAGTTGGAAAAAAATCTAACATAACATGATTATGCAAATATACTAAAATCCAGCTGTTACAATACCAAATAGTGAACAGGTGACATTTGACCCCAACTACAGTCTTTAAATGGAACCCAAAAAAGTAACAAATGCTGGAGATGCCTTAAAGAAGAAGGGCCTATAGGCATATACTACTATGGCATTGCAATGAAATCAGGAAAATATGGATAAAAATAGATAACTTCATAAAAGAATATATTGATTCAGCTTCAAACTTAGATATACGGATAGCAATATTGGGAGGAAATCAAACCGCAATAGATAAAGAAAACAATACATTCCTTTATATACTTACAGTGGCATTTAAAAAACTAATTGTAAATAAATGGTAGAAAAGGGAGTCCCAATAATACAAGAATGGCAGTATACAGCAACAAGACTACTAGAACTAGACGGTAGAACAGACCTAGAATTTTGGAACTCCATTTAATGGACATAGAAAAATCAAAATGGAATTTAACCATGTGCAAAATATAGCATTCTAAAGCCTCTCTTAGCAGAAACACAATAGTGGAAGAAAAATAATACTTATATATAGAAAACAAGACAAATGATGCAAATAAATACTGTAGCTGTAGTAACGAGCTGATGAAGCCGATTACTTTGGGCCCAGTGAATAGAGCTAATGTCTAAAAAAATAAAAATAAAAAAAATGTGTATGACTATATAAAGTCATCGGAAATGAGACTGCGCCCTGCATTCCAGCCAAAGTCCTAACAACTGATAATTTCATTGAACACTATACGTTTATTGGAAGCAGGAGAGGTGGGTGCACCTCCGGCATTGAAGTGCTGCAGAACCTCCCCCACTCAAAGAGTTTGAAGAGTGTGTTGTAGGTATGCTAAGGACAAGGTTTATTGATCCATAAACATTTTTTTATTAAACTTAGGCTAGGTTCACAGCGGGACATTGTGTTCCCTGTTCATCAGAAATGCAACGCAACACAAAAGTTGTAACTCACATTACTGCCACGTTAGCGGTGCATACAGTAGGTACAGTGAAGCATACAGGCAATGAAAAGTATGCTTGCCTGTGTCTGTTAACGTCTGCGTTTAGAGGTAATGCACCACAGCAGTGCAATACCATAATGCAACATATTAGACTGCAACGCTAGCATTGCACTGTGAATGATGCATAGACCTATCATTGCAGTTCGTTAAGCAGCGTTATAAGACTTTAAAACGCGTGACCATAACGTCCCACTGTGAACCTAGCCTTAATTTGCAAGCTAATGTAGACCCAACATTTTTATATTGTGTATTTCTCCTAGGAGATCTAATAAGATTAGACTGTAGATTTCAACTGCACATTATTAAATCACCCTAAAGTTATCAACACACTTTGACATAAAATGATTAATAGGAATAATTTTGGTTAATACTTTAGGAATGAGCACTGTAAAAACAAGGTGCTCCTGGGTGAGCAAGAGTTCTGTTCTAAAGAGAAAGAAAAGAAAGGATGAGTGAGTGGCACTCTGTTCTGGGAAAGTCAAAGCAAGTCCCCACAGCAATATTATCTGTCTGGCAAGAGCAATCTGTTTCTTGATTGAGGTTATTGAGGATCACCTGTACACGCTTTAGATTTTTGAGTGAAGGTTATGGTTTAGCATCAGGAGGGGAGTAAAGTTAGTGTTAGGTGTCAGGAAGGCGTATACCTTGGAAAGGAGGCTGGGGTAAACACTGGGAGGGGTGGTAGATTTAAGGATCAGCAGCAGGTTAGTGTTAAGGTGGAATAGAATTAGGCATAGGGAAGAGGTTAACATTAGGAGGGAGGTCAGGGTTAGATGTCAAGGTTAGCTAATGTAAGGAAATGAGCTAGAGATAGATATCAGGAAGGGATAAATGTTAGGGAGTAGGTTAGGGTTAGATGTCAGGAAGAAAATTATGTTAAAGATGATGTTAGGAAGTAGATGAAGAAGTTGGAGGTTAGGGTTTGGCGTTGGGTAGAGGGTAAACGTCTGGAAAGAAGTATAGTAAGGGATCAGGAGGTGGTAAAGTTAGGGTGGGAAAGTTAGAGTTCGGCATTAGAATGGGGTTAAACATTGGAGGAAAGGATATGGCTCAGCAGGTTAGAAAATAGGGTGGGAAATTCAGAATGTTAACAGAATGTTAATATTGGAGTGGAGGTTAAGGTCTGATGTCAGGAAGGGGCTTATAAAAGTTTATACCCTGAGGAAGCCTGTGACATTGATGGGTGAAACGTGTTGGTAGGCATGGCCAAATTCCCCCACGTTGAGGAGCGCTCCTTTGCCATGATCCATCCTGGCAGTGTACGGCGGCTTGCCTTGCACAGGTGAAGCGACATTGCACATTGCATGCATCACATCAACCACCTTGCAGCCACTGCAGCCAATAACACTGGCTGCACCAGTCACCCAACCCCCCTATGCTGTCAAACCAGGCCTGGTGGTAAGCGTGGTGTGGATGTTTAGTCTGTGTGTGTGTGTGTTCTCCTAGCTGCTGTTTTAAATGGTTTTATGCAATTATTTTACTCATGTTTTGATTGAGCATAACTAAACTTAGTTTTTACTCATATATATATATATATATATATATGATCTAATTTTTGAGGCACAATCCACTTGATTGTTTAGGCTGTCATCCTGGTCCTGATTCCTGACAGTTCAGCCAGCCAGTAGTCAGAGCCCATACCGCCCTTTCCACACTGCAGGGTCCATCCACCTGTTTTTCCATGTCTGGGGGGGGGGGGGGGGGGGCAATCCTTGGGGCTGTGACCCAGTGGTTCTTTAGCAACGAAATCCATTGACCTCTGCGAGCCACTTTGGTAAAGACCAGTCATCTCCTAGACTCTGTGCCCTGGAGAAGCTCCACGTTTTTCACCAGTGCCAGGATCAATAGGGGCTGATACATAATAGCTGTAATTAAATAAATTTAGTCTTTCCTCACCAAATGTTTAATTTGGATTAAATTAATATTCTTGCAGTGAAATAGTAATTGCTGCCAGACATCTGAGCATTAGCTTTACAGTTTGATTTGTTGCAGTAACAGAAATTATCCAGCATGCCGAACTTAGAACTTTATACTTTTGCTGAACCCCAACACTTCCGTTTGATCATTATGCATCTACATAATGTTCAATTTGGAGATAGTCGAAATCTGCTCTAGTCACTCAAAATACCACCAACATAACAATAAATGATAATATGATATGCTCAAGTCTGGAGGTGGTAGTGGGGAGGATAATCTTCCAAAATAAAATATAACTTGGTCATGAAAAGATAAGGAAAGTATGTTTGCAGAAGCTAATCCCAAGATGAGCATTTGAACTTTAGTAACAAACGTTCAAGGGATACATTGAGGAATTTAGATCATTATATGTCTTATCTAATCCGGTTCCAGAACATTATTTCTCTTCTCATGCTTACTACATATGGTTACTTTCTGCTTTGAACGCGTCACACACATTTTTCATTCAGAAATATTCCAACACTCCCATTGTGCAGATAACACCACTAAATTATCTTCATAGTCCCCATTAGTCCTAAAAAATGCATATTTATTACAGCAAAGGTTCTTTTAAGATGTACTGTATTCCACTTTTTAAGTCACGTCTTATAGATATTATTCCATTGATGTCATCCCTGCTTTTCTTCAACATGCATTTTACTGAACTCTCCATTGTTTTGGTTTGGTCTTTTCCTCCTTCTTCGTCTTGTCTTCTGATTGATTAATAGCCTATTCCAGCTAAAATGATGTTTTTTAATGTTATTTTCTTCGAAAACACCATGTACCAATGATGTGATAACTGCATGGCTTGATATGACCAAGTCAGAACCCTTCTAAAAAACTTCTGAGGTTGATTTCACTCATGGGCCCATATGCAATTCACTTTTTCACCTGAGTTTTCTCCTAGGAGACAATTTTTCATCTTCAATTTAAATTAACTTTTTAGCATTCTGCAATGGAAAACGTACCAAAAAGTAGGTCAAAATTATTTTGAGTATTTGTTTGCTTGCTGGGGGTGTAAAAGGCATTTTATTTACAAGTTGTAAAAACATCACCTAGGAGAAAAAGTGAATTGCTTATGGCCCATGGTGCGGTGTGATTGTCCAGCAATAGGAGAGACCACCGCAGGACAATCGCATCGCACCACTTTGTGTTTAAATCACCCTGTGGCAGAGTGCGCTGACAGGGTGATGTAACAAACTTATCTGGTATGGTCTCTGGAGGCTGATAGTGTGGAGCAGCTGGAGGAAGCATCCCCGGCTCCCCTGTAGATGTGGGTCGGCGTGTTGTTTCTAGCAGGACACGCGCAGCTCAAAGCTGCCTTTATAGGCTGAGGAGGCGTATCTGATGGGGTGTCAGCTGTAATGTCATCAGCTGACACCTTTTTGCAGGAGGTGCTGTCAATTCTGGGGGCTGGGGGGCATCAGCGCGATATATATGTACTCTAGTCAGTCAGTCTTACTATTTTGTAGTATTATATATTTGTAATATTATCATATCGTAATATTGTATATTATCTGTGTACCAACCTTTTGCCTGCCTCTTGACCTCGCTCTTGCCTAGCCCTTCTGTACCACTGCCATCTGATATATGTGTATGACTCGGCCTGTCCCTGACTTTGCTACTGTTTGATCCTTCCAATACGACTGACATCTGACTTATGTGTATGACCCTGCCTGTTAATTGACTACAACTTTGCCTAACTCTATTGTCCTTCACTCATCTGCTCTTGTGAACGACTTTGGCCTGACCCTGACTACGCCTTTCTCAATAGAACTGAGATTTACACTAGTTACGCTAGATCTCTTCACTTATCAGCGTGATAGGTGATTTGTGGAGCTCCATGCCCCAGCTCAGGGAAGTGCCCCCTGCTGGACCGGAAGTACATCACTGAATTTTTAATGATCAGTGCATGTGCACAGCACCAGGTTTTTGCGGTGACATTGACTCCAATGCAACTGCGTGCCGAGCGGACTCCAATGCAATTGCATGGCAAGTGGTCATCAGATGTACTTCCGTTGCATCACGTCACACCACAGGTAGTGTGGCGAGTCTCATAAAGACTAATGCCGACTGCAAACAGCTGTGGTGGGGATAGTACAGAGACGCACTAAATCACATCTAGAATGTTTAATTTCCCCATTTACAGGCTTAAAACACAACACAGTAGAAAGTTCTAGCCTTCCTAATATTCTTTCCACCAAGCACATCACTAAAGGAAATACTGCCTTCAGACATCTTCAGGCATTACCAACCATATTAGAGATTATATGGTGGGGGATTAAAAATACCTTTTTTCAAAACAGAGTTCAGAATAAAATTCCGCAGGCATGAATAACCTACTGGGAAAAGCCTGATTGCTGACAATATGCAAAAGTTAAGAGTCCATAAACCATACAGTTCTGGACTCTTCAGGGTTTCTCTCTGGGACCCTTGTCTTCATCAGCAGCCTTGATTGCAGTCTGGCTTCTGTCTTGCTGATAGCGGCCTTCCCTTCATCTTGCTACACCCCTTTTGCACCTCTTCTGATCATATTTAATGTCCCCATGAGGAAATTTAGCCTTTGCAAGATCCCTATCACTTACATTGTCTATCTCGGCTTAGATTACTATTTTAGTGAAACAGTGCACTTTTATAATACAGCTCTGGAAAAAGAAACACATTCTCATGTTTTATCTTTTATAGGTACAATTGTTGAACTGAACAGCTTTGCCTTAGTTTATTAAGAACTGCTGACAATATTTCTCCTAATTTAAAGAAAAATGTTCTTCCAACCATAATTTCATATTTGAAATGACAATTACAAATGACAATGACATCAGAATAAGAGAAATGATGCAGTGTTTGCTGAAATTAAATAACTCCTATAGAATCGCTACTGCAACATTTAAAAAAATAAACCTAAAAAAGATTTATACTGGAGAGATTGCTAGTAGATGGGATAGTGAAGGGTTAAGAATTAGTTAAAAAATAAATCACCCTGCTGTTTACACATTCATGACAGCGTGAATGTGAGAGGACCCTACTGATGGAGGCTGTACTCCAGGCTGCATGTATCTGCCTGGCTAAAATTATGAGACAGTTTTACTACTAGCTGAAATGCTGTTGGACAGCTAGCAGCCTGCAGATCAGTCTCCCATAACCCGTTGTTACGGTCCTCTCACATTCACACTGTCATGAATGAGCAGGTTGATTTATTTTTCTTAACCCTTTACTATCCCTTCTACTAGCATTATCTTCAGTATATATCTTTTTTAGTTTTACTTTTTTATACATTTCGCAATAGTGATCCTTTAAAGGGCCATTGTCACTCAGAAATGTTACATTTGAAATAGATGTGTCTGCATATGTATACAATGTAAAGGAACAAAATAAAGGCTGGCAACACCAATTGTATTAATGCTCTTTTATTCCATCAGCAAGGCTGGTGGCGGCCGGCTGGCTAAAGGGCTTGATAACGTGCGCAAGCCAGAAACAGCGGTCTGTCGCCATCAGCCTAGCAAAGCATTTTACATCTTGCTGATGGAATAAAAGAGCATTCATACAATTGGTGGTGCCAGCCTTCATTTCGTTCCTTGGCTTTGGACCCAAGCGTGCAGGGGTCCTTTAAGACTTGGGCACACCTGTCCTCTCCTCATTGAGTGCCACTCCACTGCCTTGCTACTGTATACAATGCACATTTTTCCCAGAGTAAAAAGCACTTAAGTACCAGTGGTCTCTGCCCACTTAAGGACCAGAGACCATTGGTACAGAAACGGCAGAATCCCGATGGATAACGACGAATCGCCGCACTTACCCGTTGCAACCGCCGTCACCGCTGCACGTCGGGAACCTGGGCCACCCACTCTGCTGTCTCTATGACGGCAGAGTTCCTGTGAGCCGGTCAGGAGCCACTTTCATTGGCTCCTGATCCTGTCTTTCAATGTAAGCCAATGGGAGCGGCTTGCATTGAAAGACAGGGCCAGGAGCCAATGAAAGTGGCTCCTGACCGGCTCACAGGAACTCTGCCATCATAGAGACAGGCAGAACAAGTGAGCTGCGGTGAGAGACATCAGGATTCAGCGGATGCGCGCAGTGGCGACTAAATGAAATCTACGCCCTACCAGCCAGGTGACCACCAAAACAGGGCGTAGATTTCAATTAGCTTGGTACTAAAGTAGTTAATTACTTTTTTTTAGGTCGCTGTCACTTACAGTAGGTACTAACAATTTAAGAGGCTTTGGGCTAGTCCATTTCCCCATGAGGGATTCTCAAGGTTTTCTTTATTTTCAAAAGCACTTACTTAACAGCAATTGCCTGAATCCAATTACCAAAAAGGTGTGGAAACAGTAGGCATCTTTGTATAGCAGTTAGTGCTTTTGTATGGAGCAGAGGAAATTCTTAGAATCCCCCATGAGCAGTTAGACTAGTCTAAAATCCATCAGATTTTTACTACTCACAGTAAGTGCCAGCAACATAGGAAAAAAAGTAATTTATAGTACATTTTACTTCGTTAGAAAGGTACTCCTTATATGTAGTACGTAAAACAGTAAGAAGTCTCTCTAATGCTCCTAGTCGCCCATGAAAAGCATGGTAAAACACATATTTTTTGCTGTACATTTTCGCAATTTTTAAGTGATCGTAATTAGCGCTTTTTTAACATTCAATCGCTCAAAAATTTTTGAAAAAGCGCTGCAAGCACCACGACTGTGTTTACAGAAATTCACCAGCGATCGCAGCAGTGAGATCACTGCCATATACTTTACATTACACTAGTGCTAATAAAAAAAAATTGGCTGAAAAAAAAAACGAAAAACCTCCCTGCATCTGGGATACAAAATAGGCTGGCAGAGATCTACTCAATACCAGTACCTTAAAAGTTTTTACTATAAATTTGGAAAAGAGGTGTATTTACACATACATTACTTTGTCATTCTAGTCCCACTCCATTGTATTAGCAGCAGGGCTACTGGCATTGAAGCTGTCTCCTATACCAGATCCAGGGGTATGAGAGGTGCCCAAAAAAACCCATGTGAAAACAGGGAAGGTATAAAAATGATGGCGAGAGTGGATTCCCTAATAAGGAGTCCCACCTTATATACTTGAGAGAAAAAGTCTCTCAAGTATATAAGGTGGGTCTCCTTTTTGAATAAGCCTCTCTTACCATCATTTTTATTCCTCCCGTTTTCTTATGGTTTTTTTGGGGGCACCTCTCATATCTGTATCTGTTCATATAGGGTTTTTTTGGTGCCTCTCATATCCCTGGTTCATAAGTCACCCTTCTGAGGAGGTTTGAGACAGCTGTCTCTATCTTTTTAGAGGGTGCGACCACTTCCTAGAGGGACTACTCTTCAACCGAAATGTGGGACAGGCATTCCTCACATTTGCTTCAGGTGGTTGCTATACAGTAACCAGAGTTTGTGAGTACCCTTTTCGTTTACAACACTTACATTCCAACTAACACGACATATTACACTACTGTATATTGGGCTCCTTCTCTTCTTTTTTGTTTGTATTTTGTCAAGGTCACTTGATCCACCCCTGCTCCTATACCAGATACTTGACCACACTTCTCATGATCTTTAGCAGTGAAGGCAGCTACTAGTCAGCTGTTGGTTATTAGATGGCTGGTGCCATTTTGTAGTTCTGCCCATCATCTTATAACAACAAAAGGCATACATTGAGAATAACTAATTGCTATTGTCATGCTAAAACAGTGTGGCCATATTTTTTTTTTTTTTTTTTTTGCAGTTTCTGCAGAAAAATGCAGGGAATAAAAAACTAGCAAAGGCAAAAGAATAACTTTATTTATCTTTACACACATATGAGTACAACATGTGTATTGTCCAATTACTCCAGAGTTTCTCTTGAACCCAATACTTAAATCTAAACACTAACCCTTAAAGTGAACCTGAACTCTTGCACAGGACAGAAGGAAAACAGAGAAATGTACCATGTATGTATTTAGAGAGTTTAGTCTGTCTATTCCCCTTCATCTGTGACTAATCACCGCTATAATTTGATTTCTCAGCTGTGTCAGCTCAGGAATCTCCTCTGCTAGAGCAAAGCAGCTAATTTGTAAACACAGGATGTTAACCCTATGTCTGCTTGCATGAAAGCAAGAAGTAGACACAATCCAGATTTATTGCAGGATTTGTATCAGCTGTAACAAATAAATGTTTTTCTTTAAATGCAAGATGGGAGAAGGCACCCTAATTGTGATAAAATGTGTAGTGAGTAGAGGTAAGTAATAGGAACAGTCTTACCTCTTAATAAGAGGTTAAGATATTTATTGTTAGACAAAAATAAATAGACAACGCGTTTCAGGGGACATGCCCGCTTCCTCAATAAGTCTCTTGGACAGTCTCTTGGATGTGGTGTCTACTACTGTAGCAGGACACAGTAGCTGAGGAAGCGGGCAGGTCCAGTGAAATGCGTTGTCTTTTTATGGGTATCTAACAATTAAAATCTTAACATCTTATCATGAGGTAAAACTGTTCCTATTACTTACCTCCATTTACTACACATTGTAAAGAGAGGGAAACCGAGAGCCCGATATGGTGTAGTATGTTAATGTAAAGGTATCTGGTGATGAAGAAGGTGATTAAACTCACAAAGGTAGGTTGCCACCAAGGCAACCACTGGACGAGCAGGCGGGGAGAATTATAACCTGACTCGGCTCAAGTCTAAGAAGTCGCTCTCTGTAGATAGGAAAAAATGGGGATACACCCCTCCACCAAGGGTGGATTAAATTATATTGTAGCAGGATAACAGAGGCGCCAGGTAGAGTAAAATTAATTAAAATCGTTAAAAAGGGGAAAGTGGGTGGACTCACCTCCCTTCTGGAAGAAATGGCGATTTTTGGAGGGTACACTGTCTGGTCAAGAGCTGGGTTTAGCGCCTCTGTAGCTACCTATCTAGCTACAGAGGCGCTATACCCAGCTCTTGACCAGACAGTGTACCCTCCAAAAATCGTTTGCCTGAAGAAGCGGGACTGTTACCCATGAAACGCATTGCACTTTTGGAGTTATTAATAAATGTTACTTTAAACTGCAAGTAACTTGCCCGTTGTCCGGCCATTTCTTCCAGAAGGGAAGTGAGTCCACCCACTTCCCCCTTTTTAACGATTTTGATTTATTTTACTCTACCTGGCGCCTCTGTTATTCACTACATATTGTATCACAATTACAGGAAGTTGTTGACTCTGACACCAGCGGTTGGTGTGGGCTCTCCAGGGGCGCGGAGTCTAAGTGGCTACGGGTCTTCACTAGTGCACCCCACAAGGGATGATGGTCCGCCACCCCTAGCAGGTAATGGACTGCTTTGCTGCCTGGTAACCACCAGGTCGTGGCCCCCCAGGATTGTTCCACCGGAGGCAGAGAGAACACAATGCGGAGATTAACAGCAGAGGCGGCAGGCAATAACCAGCAAAATCAGATTTAAAGCAAATGGCGCAGTCAGTAATCAGGCAGAGGGTCGAGGCAGGCGGTAAACAGTTGTAGTCAGTAGTCAGGCAAGACGCTATTGTGGACAGGAACACAAAGAAGGTTACGCATGGCCAGGGCCGCGCAGGTTCAGTGGCCCACCGACTTCGAGTTGGCAAAGCCAAAAATTAGCCGCGGCGGGGGAGCAAAGGATCGTTGAGGACCGGCGCGGGCACAGGATGGCTGCAGGTGGCTGGTAGAAGCCCCAGGTAAGTGAAACTCTTTTTCTTTATTTGGCTTTAGATAAACTTTAAAGGTTATTATGCTGTTGCTTATCTTTTAGAGCAGAGAGAAAGTTATGACATTTGAAATGAATGATACTTACCTATCGAGGGAGACCCCTGACTCTTCAGTCCTCCTTGCACTGCATGAAAAACATGCAACGCCACTGGCGGCTATTTCCTCCACAGATACAATTACAAGCGTTAGCTTTGTGTTTAAATCCCTTTGAAACTGCAAAATGATACAGCAGTATTGTATATGTTTTATACTTTTAGAGCTGCCAATTTGGTCACCATGTAGCGGCTCTCAGATGTATGTTAGACTGTATATACTTTGGGTAAGTACATATATTAGGTTTGTAGATCCCAGTGCAGCTCCAATTCATCCATGAGGGTAGACAAGCACAAAGTATATTGCTATCTAGAGGAAAATTATCATACAGGTTATAATAAAAGAAGGCTTGGGCTGCGGTATAGATTTGTATGAGATGCACAGAGTTCATGTGAGAGAGCCTGATATTGGCACAGGCCTTAATTCAGGAACCGGAGGCCGATCCTTCAATCAGATTTTTAATAAACAGACATTCTTGGCAACACTACGGAGGTGAAATCTGTAATAAAAAAGGTTTACAAGTGTGTAATTTCAGAGTTTCGGAAATTAAATCGTCCTATCTGATCCCTTTTGGCAATAAATTCTAAATTGTTTTTAATTCTCCTTTTTCATGTGATATTGCTTGAATACTTAAGGAAAAGTACAAAATCTCCCAGAATTTATTTAATGAAATGTTGTGCTTATATTGTTTTAAGTTTCTTCTTTTTTATCCTTTTTAAATAGTACAAATGTTCTAATTGTATTTTTCCTAGAGAATGTTGATACAAAGATAGGTTTGTTTAAATGGATTTCTACTCGTTCTTTATATTCCCTGTTTGCCAAGAAATCCTATTTCTAATAACATTTATTTTTTATAAATCCCATGAATAATAGAGAGGGATTCTCTTAGCCAGGAGGGTGGCTATAGTGTTGTGCGTGGAATCAGTACGCACAGGAACCCTGCAGGAAGCAAGAGGCAGAGTTATTGTTGTTTTTTTCCCCTTGTGTTATCACAGAATAATTAAAATCTGTAAACTGTGCCAAGTCTTATGTTCTTAATCCAGCTACTTCAATCTCTCTCTGTTCAGGTCTGAATCTTATGAATGGGACCGTGGGCGGACGCGCTGGAGCAGGTGTTCCAACAATAAAATAGAGAACAATTCCCCTCCCCTTTCCTACATCTGCCACACAAAAGCTTCCCGTATGTTTACCAGAAACAGGAAAAATACCCCTAAAAAACATCCTGTCTCCGGCACCTGACACTAGATTCGTTCCTTTTTATTTTTCTCACAGTGGATTGGTGTTATTTATAGGGAATAATAGTCTACAAAGCAACCTTTTGAAACATGCGTCTGAAAACAAACATGCTTTCATACCGAGGAGTGCTACTGTGAGCTTACAGTTCTGACTAACACAGGAACAGGAGTGTAAGCCTGACAATGAACTTGCAAAAGTTGCTGACTGCAGACCTTTGACCTCTCAGCAGCCTACAGCAGCATTGCTGTGCTTTACATGCTTATTGTTTACATAGATTTAGACATTAATGGCTGTGTGTTGAGTTATTTTGATGGGAAAGCAAATTCACAGCTATACAAGCTATACACTGACTACTTTACATTGTGTCAACGTCTCATATCTTTAGTGTTGTCCCGTGAAAAGATTTAAATATTTGCAAAAAAAATTAGAATACGAAAGGTGGAGCACAAGTTCAATACGCTATATCGTTTTAATTGGCTTCCCTCTAAAATTGGCCCTAGAATATGATGTGTACATGACTATGATAGGATTAGATTGCACTATATAAATACTAAATATTAATCTCTAAAAACTCATTTGTTCCGACAAGTCTATGTGCTACCTTAGGCCACTTCCCTTTGTCCTAAGACTCGTCTCCTACTAGGTATCCTAAAACACACTGCCTCTATATATTTGTTGTATACTACCCCTCCTCTTGTTTCCCCCCACTCCCTTTAGATTGTAAGCTCTCAAGGGCAGGGCTCTCTAACCCTTTTAAGTCTTAAAAATTATTTAACATTTTATTTATCATGTTACTTTTATCAGTCATTACCAATTCTGTATTTTATATTATTTTTTTTTTTTTATAATTTTTGTATTTTGTCGCTAATTATGTATCTTGTATATTGGTGTACACTATAGTCTGTATTATGTACCCCATGTTCGTTTCTTACTTTGTACAGCTCCACGGAATATGTTGCCGCTTTATAAATCAATAATAATAATAATAAGGCTTATTAAATCAGAGCCGTTGTGTATTAAACCTGGGCTATCTTCTTCAGTGATTGCCAACCTGGGAAAAAATGATTATGTGTAAAGGAGTGTTCTTCTCCAATGAAAAGTGAAAAATAGCAAAAGGCCAAAACAGAGTTATTCGTTTTTCTGCAATGTGGTCTAAATGTCCACGTATGGTGGGATATGAGCGTGGATTTTGAAGAACACTGGATCTACTAACATATTGCAGGCTACTAGACAACATTGAAGAACACACACACACACACACACACACACACACACACACACACACACACACACACACACACACACACACACACATTTGTCACACAGGAGTTTGTTTGACCTCTTCCAACCCTAGTTTGTTAACTGTTACAGTAAACTAAAAAAGAAACAGGATCACTGGTAATTTCTAACCATGATTCCAGCTTTGTGCCTGAAGCCTCGTACTGTCCAGCAGTCTCTGTCGTCTCACAGGGACTCCGGTAGATGGAGCTCTGTGCTCAAAGTGTTATAATTAAGTTTATTCAAAATATCTTAAAGTGGGGTGTAACCCGTATGAAACCGCTTGCACCAGGATCTGGCTGAGTGGAATCCACCAGACACTGACTCAGATGAGATTACCAATAATTTATTCGCAACCGAACAGTGGTCACAGTAATTGTTATCAGCTCCAAACACTTCAATGTCAAAACAAAGGTCAAAAATACACAATATCTAGTCTTCACAGCCGGTGCACCGGTAAAACCTGCGGAAGAAAACGGTTAGTTACACATAGATTATAGTGAGCTACAATAGGTCTTCTTGTACAACAATCAACCACTTTACAGCATATACAGATCACAGTACCGTTGTTGGGCGTGGGCTGGGGAAAGGGTTGGTCTATTGAGCAATTCAGTCCAATACCTAATCAGTTCTCAGTCCTTTGCAACCAAGTCCAGCTATATTGCTCAGCAAAACCTTGGCGGAAACCCGTGACAGTTCACAATATGGTACTGAATAGTTGACAGTTCATTGGTTGGTCCAATCAGGACATTCACCTTGCTCCAAGATCTTTTAGACTCTTTAGGTTGTATTTGTAGCACTCAATACACTTTACTCTTAATACCTCCCGTCTAGATTGGGCCTCCCAAAACAACAAACAAATTAAAATATAAATCAAATAATCAAAAAGGGTTAAAGCAAAATAAAGATAAAATAAAATATAAAGTGACCGATGCACCCCTCTATACCATCAACACCACCCTCCTACAATAGAACTCTCTTTAAGTGCACTTTTACTTTAAGGCTGAATAAGCTCTGAATTAGAGTTGATGAAAAACTTGTAATCCAAGTAGGTTAACTCTGTAACTTTATCAGATGACAGTGCACTTTCTCTGTAGCACACTTTAGTATCACAAGACGCAATGCAACTCCTCCTCTTCCACTTAGCTTTGTAATACTAACAGGTTCTCTTTAAATATCAGACTCTTTATAATCATGCAGAACACATCAACTTATGAAGTTTAGCTCTTGACTTGAAACAGACTTGACAGGGATAATGTCTCTATATAACAGGACCATATGCAAGCGGGGGCTGTGTCAACTCAGCAAGGTACTCTAGGGAGGTTAAGAATGTCTGTCAGTGACAGTAGGGCCTGGACTTTTTATAATCAATAGCAACTTGTCTCACTTTGTATCAGCAGCTTTCTTCTGCTTAAACAACTGTATTCTCAGCACAAAGTTTCTGTGACTGTACAGCACTCTCACATAGGCAGTCTTTAGCAATAGCACTCAGGGATACAATTTGGGCCTCTCCAGGTTCTGGGTTGCTATCATCAGCAAGCTTACGCTGGACTCTGGCTACTAACTGTACACACTTTATGGCTTAGATTTGGCTCTTAGGCATATACTCATCTGACTGCAAATGTCTTTAGGTCAAGGTTAATCTGGGTCTGCCGCCTCTGGGTAGTGTCCGGCCGACTGCCGCTGTCCTTATTGCTCGACTGTGTCTTTCACTAGATGAACGCCGGGTCCCCCTAGCTTCTGGGTGACTGCTACAACCTTTCTCTGCGCTGGTCTGGGCTCCCACCCTGCTCCGCACCGCTTGCTCCTGCTCAAGTCTTCACTCCTCCACGCTCTCTTCCGCTCTCCTCTGGCTCCAACTAGTTCCCTCCGGTTACACTCTTCTAGACCCTGCCCCCTACGCCTGCGCTGTACCTCTCTGACAGGCCGTGCGGGGCTCTGGAATGTCCCAACAAATTCCCCTACTTTGCATACTGTGGTCACCTAGCAACTGGTTATAGGACCTTTCTAGCGCTTACTGGCCATTCTCATGGTTTTAGTTCTAGCAGCATGATACTTAGTCCTAAAGGCGCCACACACATAGTAATGCTTTAGTAATCTGTAATCCTCTTTTGGGGGGGTTACAGGGGTCCTAGTAATAAGGAAATAAACTTACATTTATGATTGTATCCACATTTAAAATACTGGCATTTCACCTCTAACAGGTACAGCATAAGGTATTGTTCTGTGATTATACTAATGGTAAACTAGCTGCAGTGTGTGCTGATTCCTGATTGAGAAATTTGCTGTTGAACTGTTCTCACTGCTTCTAGTCTTCAGTTTTGTCACTCTGTTGTCTCCACTCATTATCCTTTCTTTGCATCCCTTATCAGCACTTCAGTACATACTGAGTAGGAGTATGTATGTAGAAATAGTTATTTCTTAATGTAAACAGTATGCCTGATTAATTAAAGGCCTTAATTAAGGGCCTTTTTCTATCAAAACTCAGGATCAGCTTTGCAAATGCGCTACAATATGATTGCGACTTTCTCTTTTTACACTGTGCATGTTTCCAGCTGTGATTTCCGATGATTGTCTGGCTAAAACTGATGTCTTTGTGTAGCCCCATCACGGAGGACCAAGAGGACCACGGAGGACCTTGTAGCCCCACCATGGAGGACCAAGAGGACCACAGAGGACCATGTAGCCTCACCACGGAGGACCACAGAGGACCATGTAGCGCCACCACAGAGGACTAAGAGGACCACGGAGGACAATGTAGCCCCACCACGGAGGACCTTGAAGAACCATGCAGCCCTACCATAGAGGACCAAGAGGACCACGGAGGACCATGTAGCCCCACCACAGAGGACCAAGAGGACCATGTAGCCCCACTACAGAGGACTAAGAGGACCGCGGAGGACCATGTAGCCTCACCATGGAGGACCAAGAGGACTACGGAGGACCATGAAACCCCACCACAGAGGACCACATAGGCCCACCACAGAGGAACAGGATCATTTAGGTGTCATTTTAGTGTCATTAGGTGTACATTTTGAATTGAAGTTACTGCTGATTAAATAGTGACATAGCCAAAATGTCAAAACTGCTCTGGTCCATAAGGGGAAAACAAGGTCTAGAAGTGGTTGATGACCCAATTGGCCTGAATAGCCCCAATCATATTGTTTTCACCATTTCCCTGCACCCGTGGGAAGCTGCTTCATCATATGTCACTTTTCATCCCTCTACCCCTCTCTATAGCAATATAAGGCCTGAAGGCTAGCAATAGACTTGTAAAGCATCAGACCCCGAACTGTCCATCATTCCAGCCCTCTTCATCTGCTCGAGTGCACTAATCCATATACTGTTGCATGTGAAAGGAAAGGCAGACTGCTACACATATCCCAATCACATATTGGCGGTGTTAGGCATTTCCTCCATAAGGCAGCTACAAAGAACAAGAAAAATTCCTGCAGTATTCAGTTTGAAGATAAAATCCAGATTGCTTAATCAGTGCATCCAACAGACAGACTGGCAGCTCACGCATTTCAGACACACAGGACCTTAGTCATAGCTCACCAGAAATAAGACAGGAAATTACTTATATACAGGTAACTCCTCCACTCAGGAACGGACCAGGCAACTGAGTGGTAATTAATCTAACCATTTCACAGAACCAAATGCATATTTCATTATTAAAAACACTTATACAAATCAATACAAAAGGTTAATATCCCACTTGGAATTCAAGCCATCTGGTACCCTAGTACAAAAATTGAAAATCCATTTGGCCTCACATACTAACAGATTGTGGTAATTGTCGCATCCCCTCACAGAACAAAACACTTTCACAATCCCTTTGAAGGAAAATAATTTCCTATCGCCACCATGTGCTTGGACAAAATGGACTTCTCCTCTGCAGCCCTGCTCCAGTGCTGGCACCTCCGAACAAAAGTAAGCAATAATATTTACATTGGTCGTTGCACACAGGAGCACTATCGGGTTGCCACTGGGGCTCTGGCAGGGATAGCCTAGCCCAATCCGGTCCGCTGTGGTGCACAGTGGCAGCATGGTGGCCTAGTGGTTAGCACTCCTGCCTTGCAGCCCTGGGTCCCCAGTTTGAATCCCAGCCAGAGCACTATCTGCACAAGCATGTATGTCTTGCACATGTTGGTGCAGGAGAACATACACTCACCTACCCCTAAGTGCTCACTCGTCAATTTAATTTAACTAATAGTCAAGTCCTATAGCCTGGATTAGCAATTCAGATACAGAATAGCCATATTCCTGTGCCAATTTTACCAGGCTCTTACACAAACTGATATGGAGTGAATAGAGGTCTGACTCCTACAGGTGACCCTGGATTGTACCAAACTGAATTAAATTTGAGAAAACATATTTTTGTTGCTTGTTAGGGGCTGAAAAGGTATTATACAATAAGATGTGAAACACCTGTTGTTTGAAAACTCTAGAGTAAAGTTTTATAGAATCAGGGTCCAGGTGTTAGCTGTAAAGCAGTTCAAAAGTCAGTACTGTAAGATCCAGCAGCCAACACATCAGAACAAAATCAGGAAGCAAACCGAAAACCCCATACAGTAATTCAACTCTTGACGACCAAAAAGATAATTTGTGTTTATTGCAGATAACGGTCTGAGCCTGTACAGCCCCCCCCCCCCCCCCCCCCCCCTGTGTTCTGTACTGGCCATATCTCAGGTGAATAGTGATCAGCATCCAAACAAAACAATTTGGAATAATACATGTGCTGGACAGAAAATAGCTTCCATTTAGTTTCCATAGCTGCATGGATTCATAGGAAACCGGTAAGGTGGGAAAAAAAAGAGTTGAACTTACCTATAGAGATGGCCCGAACCTCCAATTTTAGTTTCGCGAACCGGGTTCGCGAACCTACCGTGAAAGTTTGGTTCGCACAAACTTTCGCGAACCACAATAGACTTCAATGGTAAGGCGAACTTTGAAAACTGGAAAATTTTATGCTGCCACAAAAGTGATGGAAAAGATGTTTCAAGGGGTCTAACACCTGGAGGAGTCGGATACACGCCAAAAGTCCCCGGGTAAAATCCGGATTGGACGCAAAGCAGCGTTTTAAGAGCAGAAATCACATTGAATGCTAAATTGCAGGCCTAAAGTGCTTCAAACATCTTGCATGTGTATATGTTACGGCCAGAACCCGAAGTTTGGCCAGAACTAGAAGTGGCCGGCCACTTCGGGTTCTGGCCGGCCAATGTGCGAACTGGCCGCTGCGCTGCGGCCAATGTGAGAAATGCAACAATTCCTGTAAGGTTAATGGGATGTTGTGGCCGCAGCGCAGCGGGCAAAATGTATCACACATCTTTACTTTGTTCAATGACATTAAGCCGCCCGGCTTTTTCTCTGCCTCTCTCCTCCCCCCCCCCCCCGCCTCTCTCTCCTCCTCCCCCCGCCTCTCTCTCTCTCTTCTCTTATGGGCACAGCCGGGCGGGGGACACGCGTGTCCCTCCGGAGTCGTTCGTCGCGGCAGGGGAATCCTGCCGTTCTTGCAGAGCGGGTGCTGGCAGAAGCGATGTCTGCAGCCTCCCCGCTCTGCTCTCCTGCCGCGACGAACGACTCTCCTGGACACGCGTGTCCCCCGCCCGGCTGCCCATAAGAGAAGGAAGAGAGAGAGGCGAGGGGAGTAGAGAGAGGCGAGGGGAAGAGAGAAAGCGGGGAAAAAGCCGGTCGGCTTAATGTCATTGACTAAAGTAAAGATGTGTGATACATTTTGCCCGCTGCGCTGCGGCCACAACATCCCATTAACTTTACAGGAATTGTTGCATTTCTCACATTGGCCGCAGCGCAGCGGCCAGTTCGCACATTGGCCGGCCAGAACCCGAAGTGGCCGGCCACTTCTAGTTCTGGCCAAACTTCGGGTTCTGGCCGTAACATATACATCAATCAGGGAGTGTAATTAGAGTACTGCTTCACACTGACACACCAAACTCACTGTATAGCGCACCGCAAACCAGGGTTGCTCTCCAGGACTCCCGAATGCGAATTTACCCAAATTAATTGGGTTAATTTCAGCGTTCCCGAAGTCGAAGCCAAATGCGTCGGACCCGAAGCCAAGGCGGCCGAATGTACGCATTTGAATTCGGCCGGATGACGCGTTGGCTTCGGCTTCGGGATTCGAGGTGACGCGTGCCAATCAGAATTCCTCCAGCCGAGTCCCTGGCAACGCTAGCAACCAATCAAGGGAGGGGAGCATGGCCCTCCCCTCCTCTATATAAAGCGGCGGCCATTTTGCGGAGTTACGCACTTGTGTGACTGAGCTGGTACTGAGAGCATCTCCAGTGCTGTGCTGCATGTCTGATCAAGTGTATTCTGTGCTAAACCTAGCGTTTTGCTTCCTAAACACCTCCTAAACACATCTATTGTACTCTTATATAGATAGAAAGTAATTTGATTGTTTGTAGCCAGCTAGTGTGTACTGTATACTGTGCTAGGCTAGTGTTAGTCTGTGTGCAGGCCAGGCCTGCTAGCCTAGGGCAGCCTTAGCCTACTACTAGCTTAGGTAGGTTAGGGATTATAGTTAGTTGTGTACTATAGTAGTTTAGTTAAATTGTACTGCTGCTGTTTGCTGTAGTCTGTTAGTTTATAGCTTCAGTACTGTTAGTTAACACTAGTTAGTTACTGATTGACTGTGTACAGGTCAGCATCCCTTGTTGTCACCTGCTGTGTGACTGTCATTTGCCTTTGCACCCTGTTGATTGCGTCTGACCGTGTGTGACCGACCGACTGTAATTTGTCACCCACTGTCTGGCAGTTACTTATATTGTTTACTGTTTAGTACAGCAGGCGTTTAATAGTTACTACCTGCGCGTACAACCATACTACTACTAGGTAGGTGGTAGTCTCTCTTCCACTACTACTACCACCCACCCCTTCATTTAATTTTTTTCATTTGTTACTGTGTGATTTATTACCTTTCTGTAGTAAATTGTTACATTCGCAGGCCAGCATCCCTTGTTGTCACCTGCTGTGTGACTGTCATTTGCCGGCGCACCCTATTGATTGCGTCTGACCGTGTGTGACCGACCGACTGTAATTTGTCACCCACTGTCTGGCAGTTACTTATATTGTTTACTGTTTAGTACAGCAGGTGTTTAATAGTTACTACCTGCGCGTACAACCGTACTACTACTAGGTAGGTGGTAGTCTCTCTTCCACTACTACTACCACCCACCCCTTCATTTCATTTTTTTCATTTGTTACTCTGTGATTTATTACCTTTCTGTAGTAAATTGTTACATTCGCAGGCCAGCATCCCTTGTTGTCACCTGCTGTGTGACTGTCATTTGCCGGCGCACCCTGTTGATTGCGTCTGACCGTGTGTGACCGACCGTAATTGTCACCCACTGTCACACGAGTTAGTACTGTAGAGACTCACTGTTAGTAGTACTACTACTACTTCTACTACTAGTATTACTACTACTACATTAAAAAAAAATTCATTTTTTGTTGACACTTACCACCAGTCAGTCACCACCAACCCAGACTTTATTAAAGTTTACACCATTTCCCGCCGTTTTCTACACATTTGTTTTTTTTTTTTAATGTATTCGTATATAAGTGCAAAATGACTGGCAGAGGTAGAGGACGAGGCACCACCAGGAGAGGCAGCGCCATTGCAGGAGCCACTGCCAGCAGCAGCAGGTCTGGGACTGGTCCGCCGCCAGCCACTGACCACAGGGAGGAGGGAGCAGAGGCGCAACAGCAGCGTGTTGCGCCCATCTTTGAGACGGGTCGTCGCCCATGGTCCATTGGGGGAGAGTCAGGTGCAGGCTGTGGTGGAAATGATGGCGGGGCAGGAAGCCACTGTTTCCAGCCGGGCCTCCAGCACCAGCGAGACCATTGCCACCACCACCAGCCCTCTGGTCCACAGCAGGCCTCCACCACTGCTTGAGGTCACGGTGACCCCATTGACCAGCCTGCCCTCACTGAGCTCGGTCTTCACCCCAGTGACTGCAGCCGTGTACAGGGATGTTGTGGAGAAGTTTGAGCAGGAGATAATGGGGACATCATCATGCAAGGAGGAGGAGTTTGAGGTGGAGCAGTTTGTTGTTGGCACTGATGAGGAGGGGCGTGATGCAGGGGATTTTGGGCTACTGGATGTGGTTGAGGCGGGCTCAGAGGACATGTTTGGAGATGATGATGACATGCTGGATCCTTCCTATGTGCCACCACCAGTACCACCAGCACACTTGCTTGAAGGCAGCTCGTCATCGGAGGAGGAGGCATGGCAGCAGCAAGGCGGCAAGCACAGGGCGTGGAAGGCAGGAGCCACAGCCTGCTGCTTCAGCCGCTACCACCACCTGCAGCAAACCTCAAACCAAACCAAAAAAGGCACAAGCCTCCAAGGGCACCAAAAAACCCCAGCCCTCAAGCTCAAAGGGCAGATTGAAGTCCCCAGTCTGGCGGTTCTTCACTAAGTGCACAGAGGACCCGACCCGTGCAATTTTGCAACAGTTGCAAGGTCAGTCTCAGCAGAGGTAGCGATCTCCTCAAGCTGAGTACCTCGGGCCTGGCACTTTGAGGATTTCTGTGAGTATGAGAAGCTGATGCAAAGTGGAGCAGGCAGTGGTCAGAGCCAGAGAGCCACTGCACAGATTTCAGCAGCAGCAGCAGCATCCCACCCAGCAGCAGCAGCAGCAGCAGGAGCACAGCAGCAGCAACTCACTCCTCCCCCCCCCCCCCCCCCCGGGCAGCCAGTCCTCAGTTGCCTCATCAGCTCCCTCCACAGTGGCCTCCTCATCCTCCCGTGCAGGAAAACGCCCCCAGATCCTGCTCAGCGAGTCCTTTCCCGGTGTGACCACTCCCGCTCACAGACGCATCGGGTGCTGAACGGGTTGCTTGCCCGGGCCATGTGCTTCCAGCTCCTGCCATATTCCTTGGTGCAGAAGGGGAGTGACATGAGAGCGCTGCTGCATTTTGGGATCCCGGAGTGGCAAGTCCCCAGCCGCCACTACTTCTCCCGCACGGCGATCCCAGCAAGGCACCGGTTTGCCATGGCGAACGTGGGCCGCGCACTTGATCACGCTGTGAGTGCGCGTATCCACATAACCATGGATTCATGGAGCAGCCGTTTTGGGACAGAACACTATCTGTCCTTTACGGCACACTGGGTCAGCCTGGTGGAAAGCCTGAGCGAGGAAGCAGCAGGTCCACCCTCGGGCGCACCAGCAGCAGCAGCAGCGGCACCAGTAGCCCACTATGTGGTGCCACCACGCGGGGTCAGGGGAGAAGCAGCAGCTCCCGCCGTCAAGCGACAACGCAACAGCAGCGTGAAGGCCCGCCACTGCCAAGCGCTGCTGGAGATGGTGATCCTGGGGAAGAACAGTCTGACAGCAGCCAACGTGCTCCGCTACCTGAGGGAGCAGGAGAAGACGTGGCTGACCCCCAGAGGCCTCCGAGTTGGATTGGTGGTGTCCGACAATGCCACCGACCTGCTGGCTGCCATCAGCAGGGGACACTTATCCCACATCCCCTGCTTGGCCCACGTCCTGAACCTGGTGGTGCAGAAGTTCCTGCACATCTACCAGGGGATGGAGGAGCTGTTGGAAGCGGGGCGGAAAATTGTGCGCACTTTTCGCCGCTCAGCTGCAAGCTGGCAGAGATCCAGCAGCACGAGGGCCTGCCACCACACCGCCTTGTCATCGATGTGCCGACTCGCTTGAACTCAACCCTGGGGATGTTGGAGCGGCTGGTTGAGCAGAGGAGGGCTGTCAACCGGTACATCGTGGATAGCACTCTCGAAGGCACCACCAAATTTCAGCTCCTCACCAACGCACAGTGGGGGCAGATGCAGCAGGTCTGCTTGGTGTTGGCTCCCTTCCTGCAGGGAGCCAACCTGGTGAGCCAGGAGCAGGCATCCCTCTGCCAGTGGGTGCCCTTTGTTTGTCTGCTGGACAGGGCACTTGGCGATTTGTGGATTTGGGGGAGGAGGCCCTGAAGCAGCTGGAACAGCAGCCGCCTGCGCAGTCCACTGCTGTGCAAGAATTTGAATCCCTGGAGGAGGATGAGGAGGAGTTGGAGGTGCTGGACGTCGCTGCTGAGGGGGAACAGTGGAGCACAGCAGCAGTGGTGCGAGGGTGGAGAGAGGAGGAAGAGGCTCAGGAGCCAGAGGCTCAGGAGCCAGAGGAGGATGCTGACCCTGATGTCTCTGTGTCATGGACCACCCTGTTCCCCATTGCAGCGCACATGCTGCGTTGCCTGCGCACAGACCCCAGGGTGAAGCAGATGCAAGCGAGGGAGGACGCCTGCATCAGCATGATCCTGGATCCATGGCTGAGGGGGAAGTGGGCTCAGTTTCTGCCTGCTAGAGGACGTGAGCAGCGCACAATCGAGTTGCAGCAGCTCCTTGTTCAGCGACTGGAGGAAGCCTTCCCCCAGGCTTCCACCCACTCTGTCCCGGTCCAGCCAGTACAGCAGCCGGTGCCTGCGGCCAGCAGCAGCGTCAGGCGCCCAGGAGACCTGCTGTCATTGACGCAGGCGCTCTACATGACGGTAGAGCAGCAGAGAGAGGAGGTGCGTGCAGCAGCCACCTCCTCTGAAAGCCACAGCCAGCGCATGACACAGATGGTGGCTGAGTACATGGGGTCCTTCAGTGGGCTTGACACCGGCAGCGTGGACCCCATGGAGTACTGGGTGGAGCGGTTGCACATCTGGAGTGAGCTGGCGCAGTACGCCCTGGAAGTCCTGTCTTGCCCCTCTTCCAGCGTGCTGTCCGAGAGGTGCTTCAGTGCGGCCGGTGGCGTGGTTACCGAGAAGCGCTCTTGTCTTTCCACAGAGGGAGTAGACAGACTGACATTTTTGAAGATCAACCAGGCCTGGATTGAAGGCACGTTCCTGGCACCTACTGTCGGCGAGAGGAGGACATGCCTGGGAATCATTCTTTGACAACATAAACCTTCATTCCCGGGGTCCTGATAATTTGGCCTGGTATTTCTTCACTTGCTGTGGTAGTAACGCTAGCTACCATGGCCCGTGACATGCCTGCTGCTGCCACACATACACATATATTTATGAATTTATTTATGAATTTATTTATCTGTGTATTTATTTATTTATTGTATTTATACAGCACCAACATATTACGAAGCGCTGATTTTCATCCTCCTGCTGTTCACCACACAATGCATGCCTGCTGCTGCCACATGTCACTCCTCTTCCTGCTGCTGTAGTTATCCTGCTGTCTGCTGTCTGTGCTCCCACTGCCAGGGTCCACAGAATACATTGCCTGCTGCCATTCACCACTCCTCCTCCTGCTGAGTTTATCCTCCTGCCTGTCTGTGTTCCCACCGCCAGGGTCTACAGAATTGTGCGCTGCTGCCATGCCCCACTAGCTTTTACGCCACTACAATAGCTATTGTAAAAAAAATAATAATTCTGAGGTGTCTGGGTTGAAAACTGTGCTGTCCCAGTTGTGCATTGGTCACAATGTGGGCTGCACGACTGCTGTCCGGAACCTCCTCCTGCTCTTTTGTGTTTATTTTCAGCCATTGTACCAACGCTAGGTACCATTGGCCTGTGACATTGCCTGCTGCCATACGTCACTACTCCTCCTTCTCCTCCTCCTCCTCCTCCTGCTGCTGCCCGCTGGCTGCTGCTATAGTTATCCTCCTACCTGTCTGTTTTCCCACCGCCAGGGTCCACACATTGCCTGCTGCCATTCGCCACTCCTCCTCCTGCTGAGTTTATCCTCCTGCCTTTCTGTGTTCCCTCCGCCAGGGTCCACAGAATTATGCGCTGCTGCCATGCGCCACTAGCTATTACGCCACTACAATAGCTATGCTGGTATTGAAGATAACATTTTACAACAGTAGAGTTCTGTAAGGGAAAAAACAAAGAATGTTGGTGGTGGACGGTGAAGAAGAAGAAGAATAACCATGTGAAAAAGAAGAAGAAGAATCAGGTGAAGAAGTAGTAGAAGAGGAAGAAGAACCAGGTGAAGAAGAAGAACCAGATGATGAAGAAGAAGTAGAACCAGGTGAAGAAGAAGAAAAAGAAGAACCAGGTGAAGAAGAAGAAGAACCAGGTGAAGAAGAAGAAGAACCAGTTGAAGAAGAAGAAGAACCAGGTGAAGAAGAAAAGAACCAGGTGAAGAAGAACCAGATGATGTTGAAGAAGAATAAGAAGATGAAGAAGAACCAGGTGAAGAAGAAGAAGAGAAGAACCAGGTGAAGAAGAAGAAGAGAAGAACTAGGTGAAGATGAAGAAGAGAAGAACCAGGTGAAGATGAAGAAGAGAAGAACCAGGTGAAGAAGAAGAAGAGAAGAACCAGGTGAAGAAGAACCAGATGATGATGAAGAAGAAGAATAAGAAGACGAAGAAGAACCAGGTGAAGAAGAAGATGAAAAAACAATTGGAGATGAACCAGGTGAAGAAGAAGAAGAACTTAAAGAACCAGATGCCAGTGAAGAAGAAGATGATGAAGATGATAGTAATGAATGATTGATGACGAGAAACAAAAAGAGGGTAAAACAGAAAAAGAAGATGGTGAAGAAAAAGATGGAGAGAAAAAAAAGAAGACGGTGACGATGAATAAACAAGAAATGCTGAAAAAAAAATTTCCATCACAATTTTTTTTTTTTTATATTAAACCTAATTACATGTGATTTCCCTATAAAAAAAAATCATCCGAATTCGCGAACACGAATTTTTCCCGAATTTTTTACGCAACCCGAACCGAATTTGAATCTGAACCGAATTCGGCGATCGCATCCGAATCCGAATTTTCCGCGGGCCCGAATTCGAATGTACCCGAATCGAATTTTGGTACATTCGAGCAACCCTGCTGCAAACAGCTGTTTGCGTAGTGACTGCCATGCTGGACTGGTGCGCACCGCGGCCAGAGTGCAGGCCGTGGCGGTTTTCAAGCCCATATGGTCGCCGGGCTGGGGTAGCTCAATAATAGAACAACAGTGACTGTCCAGCTGATCAAATTTGGTCTGTCCACAATGATGCAACGACCTTATTATCTTTGGTGTGCCACCCCCCGAGACACTCATATAGCCGGCGGTCATTGCTTCATTGTGATACGCAAGCCCCTTCACCGCGGCAAGGTAATGATCACGAAGAGGAATGGGCACATGTACATGCCTTTTGTTTTGTTGTTGCAGCTGCACTGCAACCAGAAAAATTAGGCAGGCATGTACATGCACCAGAAAAATTATTATAGCAGCCCTAAAAATTCAGGAATCCGCCTGAAGTCCTGGACCTTGTTGGTGGTGGCGGAGAAGGTAGTCAAGCGGCCTGCAGGCAGAGATGCTGTGTGGGGAGCGACTTAGTCTTGAGGCAGGCAACCAGTCACACGGCGTGCAGGCAGAGATGCTGTGTGTGGGTACTGACTTAGTCTTCGGGCAGGCAATAGCCCTCCGGGATCCATGCCTCATTAATTTTGATAAAGGTGAGGCAGTGAACACTTTTGTGACTAATGCTCGGGATACACGGTACGTTTCTGTACCGTGTATTGAGCCACTGATGCTCCCAGCTGATAATTTCTGACAGGTCCGATGACCCGCCGGATCGATTTCCCGCTCGATCCCCGCGGGCGGACAATAGCAGGGAGTCGAGTGGAAGATAAGGAAGCGCCCGCGGGGATAATCGGGAATCGATCCGGACGGCGGCGGGGACGAGCGGGTACGTGCAGGGACGCGGCAAAAGTCGATCCTAATTAAGCCGCCGGGTCGACCCGTGTATGCCCAGCATTAGGTGACTTCTCTTCTCAGTGACAATGCCTCCAGCTGCGCTGAAGGTCCTTTTTGACAGGACGCTTGAGGCAGGGCAAGACAGAAGTTGGATGGCAAATTGGGACAGCTCTGGCCACAGGTCAAGCCTGCGCACCCAGTAGTCCAAGGGTTCATCGCTGCTCACAGTGTCTACATCCACACTTAAGGCCAAGTAGTCGGCTACCTGCCGGTCCGGGCGTTGGTAGAGGGTGGATCCGGAAGGGTGAAGGCGAGGCGTTGGACTAAAGAATGTCCGCATGTCCGACATCACCATGTGATCGCTGGAGCGTCCTGTCCTTGCCTGTGTGGACATGGGAGAAGGATTACTGGCAGTGGTAACTTTATTGCGTTGTGCTGTGACATCACCCTTAAACGCATTGTAAAGCATAGTTGCCAGCTTGTTCTGCATGTGCTGCATCTTTTCTGTCTACTGGTGAGTTGGTAAGTGGTAACATGTCTGGCACTTTGTGCCTATACCGAGGGTCTAGTAGCGTGGCCACCCAGTACAGCTCATTCCCCTTGAGTTTTATTATACGGGGGTCTCTCAACAGGCTGGACAGCATGAAAGACGCCATCTGCACAAAGTTTGATGCAGACGTATTATCCATCTCCTCTTGCTCTTCTTCAGTGATGTCAGGTAAGTCCTCCTCCTCCCCCCAGCCATGAACAATACCACGGGAACGTAGAGCAGCACAAGCCCTCTGCAACGCCTGCTGCGGTTGTTCTTCTGCTGCCACCTCCTCCTCCTCCTTCTCCAAAGAAACACCTTCCTCATCATCCGAGTCTGAATCCTCTTCCTCCTCCTCCTCCTTCCCCCTCTCTGCTGCTGCAGGTGTTGAGGAAACATCTGATTCTGATGTAAATTGCTCCCACAACTGTTCCTGACGTAACTGTTCCTCTTCACGCTCCTCCACAGCTTGATCCACCACTCTACGCACGGCATGCTCCAGGAAATAAGCGTACGGGATCAAGTCGCTGATGGTGCCTTCACTGCGACTCACCAGGTTGGTCACCTCCTCAAATGGCTGCATGAGCCTGCATGCATTTCGCATCAGTGCCCAGTTCGGGGGCCAGAACTTCCCCATCTCCCCAGATTGTGTCCTTCTACTGTAATTGTAGAGGTGCCGGGTGACGGCTTTCTCCTGTTCTAGCAGGTGAGAGAACATGAGCAGGGTCGAATTCCAGCGAGTCGGGCTATCACATATCAAGCATCTTACCAGCAAGTTGTTTCTCCACTGAATGTCCGCATAGCGTGCCATGGCCGTGTAAGACCGCCTGAAATGCCCACACAACTTCCTGGCCTGCTTCAGGACGTCCTCTAAGCCTGGGTACTTTGACACAAATCTGAATGACTAGATTCAGCACATGTGCCATGCATGGTACATGTGTCAGCTTTCCCAAATTCAATGCGGAAATGAGATTGCTGCCATTGTCACACACCACGTTGCCGATCTCCAGCTGGTGCAGGGTCAGCCACTGATCCACCTGTTTGTTAAGAGCAGCCAGGAGAGCTGGTCCAGTGTGACTCTCCACTTTGAGGCAAGACATGTTTAAGATGGCGTGACACCGTCGTACCTGGCATGCAGCATAGGCCCTGGGGAGCTGGGTCTGTGTAGCTGGGGAGGAGATCACAGCACCAGTAGAGTTGAAGTGCCACTCAGCCAAGGTGGAGGAGGAGGACGCCAGCGAAGAGGATGTAGCAGGAGGAGAGGAGGTGGCAGGAGGCCTGCCTGCAAGCCGTGGAGGTGTCACAAGTTGGTCCGCTGCAAAGCCACGTACTCCATGCTTGCCATCGATCACCAGGCTGACCCAATGGGCTGTGTACGTTATGTACCTGCCCTGACCGTGCTTGGCAGACCAGGCATCCGTGGTCAGGTGGACCCTTGACCCAACGCTGTGTGCCAGAGATGACACCACTTGCCTCTCAACTTCATGGTACAGTTTGGGTATCGCCTTTTTAGAAAAATGATTGCGGCCTGGTATCTTCCACTGCGGTGTCCCAATGGCCACAAATTTACGGAAGGCCTCAGAGACCACCAGCTTGTATGGTAACAGCTGGCAAGCTAACAGTTCCGCCACGCCAGCTGTCAGACGCTGGGCAAGGGGGTGACTGGCAGAAATTGGCTTCTTCTGCTCAAGGATTTCTTTCACGGACACCTGGCTGCTGTGGGCAGAGGAGCAGGAACCGCTTAAGGGCAGAGGTGGAGTGGAGGAGGGTGGCTGTGAAGGTGCAAGGGAGAAAGTGGCTGAAGATGCTGCACTTGAAGGAGGAAGAGGAGAAGGAGGGTGGCTTTTCTTTTGTGTGCTGCTTTTGCTCAGGTGCTCTTCCCATTGCAGTTTGTGCCTTTTCTTCATGTGCCTTCGTATGGCACTTGTCCCTACGTGAGTGTTGACCTTTCCACGGCTCAATTTTTGGAGGCAGAGAACAGATGGCATTGCTCCGATCTGAGACACATTAAAAAATTTCCAAACCGCTGAGCCCACCTGGGGTGATGGCACTATGGTGGCATCAGCAGCTGACGTTGAAGGGCATGTTGGCTGGCTGTACATAGGTGGTGACACATGGCGCCGGACACTGCCACCAGCTGTTTCTGACGACGAGCTCCCCCTGCTTCTTTCAGGAACTCGTCTCCTCCTACTCCTCTCTGACTCCCCCTCTGAACTGTCCCCTTGGTCATCTTGTCTATTAGGAACCCATGTGGAATCCATATCATCATAATCATCCTGTCCAGCTTCGCTTGCCTCAGACAAGGTGGGTGCACTGAACACAACAGGTAGGTGTATGCAGTGATGGGTATTACAATGTGCACCTGTCACACACAGATAGGTAGTGGACAGGCACAGTGACACTGCGTGCGCTCAACTCACGTAGGTAGGTGGGTGGGTGCACTGTGAACAACAGGTAGGTAGGTATATGCAGTGATGGGTATTACAATGTGCTAGTGTTGTCCGGATCATGAACGATTCGGATCTTTGATCCGAATCTATTTTGCGAGTCGAATCATCCGAATCATCAAAATGAGTGATACGGATCGCAAAAGGGGCGGGGCCAGGAGCGACACGCCCCCTCTCAGCGGGCAGCGGGGTCCTGCTGGAAGCAGAGCAGAGATGGATCGCTCTGTTGGAGGGGACTCAGGGGAGCCAGCCTTGCAGGGACAGGTAGAGGGGACATGGGTGCCACTGCCAGATATGTGTAGAGCACACATACTGGCTATAACGTGCTGCTCGTTACAGGCTGTCTGTTCGTAGTTGTGCACAGTGAACACATTGGAAACTTTTGGCTCAGCTCAGCACAGCTCAGTAACTTTGCAGGCACTGTGATTGCAGCGTAATATGATCCTCCTGCACTCGGCACTAAACAGCTGCACTTATCTTTGGGGAATGCTTTCTTTCACTGTGCGACGTTTGCATGCAAAGTACACAGATGAGCATATAGGTGAAATGTATGTAAAGCATGATTGCAGCATGTGGGTATTGTGTGCAAACATTTCTGCTCTCTGCTCGTCCCTCCTCCCTTCTCTGTCCACTCCCTGCCCTCTGTCCATCTTCTCCCCTTCTATCTGTGTGTCCACCCCCCTCTCCTTCTCCTGCCCTGCTAGTCATTTCAACCCCCGAATGCTTCCGTAGTAAAATGATCCGGGATTCGGATCAAAGATCCGGATCTTTTCAATGATCCGATTCGAATCATCCGGATCATTGAAAAGATCCGAACTTCCCATCTCTACAATGTGCACCTGTCACACACAGACAGGTAGCGGACAGGCACAGTGACACTGCGTGCGCTCAGCTCACGTAGGTAGGTGGGTGCACTGAGAACAACAGGTAGGTAGGTATATGCAGTGAAGGGTATTACAATGTGCACCTGTCACACACACAGGTAGTCACTGAATGTGCTGGCCGAGACTGCTTCTACTGCTATTTAATCCAGAGTGTGGTGGAACACATGTAAACAATCCAATACAGTGTATCTTCAAATTGTGGCATCAAAATTATTCATTCAACGTAAACATGCATGAACATACCATTGTCTGAGGTGGTGTGGTAGCGGTGGGTGCTGGGCACAGATAGCCTTACGGCCGTTTCACGCAAAATCTGCGCTTCTACGGATTTTGCGTGAAACGGCCGTAAGGCTATCTGTGCCCAGCACCCACCGCTACCACACCACCTCAGACAATGGTATGTTCATGCATGTTTACGTTGAATTAATAATTTTGATGCCACAATTGGATTGTTTACATGTGTTCCACCACACTCTGGATTAAATAGCAATAGAAGCAGTGCCGATTGTCTCCCTCTCCTCTCTTTTATCGTATTACAACTTCTAATCATCTAGAGCACGCTATCAATACCAGACGTGTGGATGAAGAGGTGTGTGTTATATGCTATATCCTTTCAAATTCAGCGCAAATACTGTAGTGTCGACGCTTTTCTTCTTCTATCATAGAAACTGAATGTGCTGGGCCTGGCAGTGGCACACACACAGTATGAATTATCAAGGCTGTCTATGCAACACAAGTGTCAGTGGGGCACACAGGAAAAAAATAGATCACAAGAACAAGATTAGCTATCAAAAGAGCTGTTGTGGGGTGCTATTTTAGCAATAAGAATCAGCAAGGAGCAAGCTAACAAGCCTACAAGAGCCTAACTAATCTTTCCCTATGAGTCTGCAGCAGCAGCAGCAGCAGCTGTCCCTTCTCCATTTACTGCAGGCACACGAGTGAGTAAAATGGCCGGCAATGCTTGCCTTTTATAAGGGGGGGGGGGGGGAGTAGCTCTAGGAGGGAGTGTAGCTTGATTTGCTACAATGTGCCTGCTGACTGTGATGTAGAGGGTCAAAGTTGACTCTAATGGTACATTATGGGGGCGAACCGAACATCCGGAAAAGTTTGCGGTTCTCCGCAATCGCGAACCCAGGAAGTTCGCCGGGAACCGTTCGCCGGAAAACCGTTCGGACCATCTCTACTTACCTGGGGCTTCTACCAGCCCCCTGCAGACTTTGCTCGCGCCAGGACAAAATGATCCACCAGTCCCCCGCCCCGGCTCGCTTTCGTTACCGCCAAGTCAATGGTGACTGCACCTGCATCCTCGCTCCCGCTCACAACGCCAGAAGCAGCCAGTGAAGGCGCAGTACAAGCAAACAATTGGGCAGACTAACTTGTACAAGTTGCTTTATCCCTCTGTAATTGAAACAAAACAAACTGAAAAAAAATTGATACTTTTGTTTGATTGTTGCTCTGTAACGTAGAATCTGAAACTAAAATGTAGTGGTGCTCAAATACCCCTTTTCAAAATTCGAGTTAGGTCGAATTCGAATAGTAAATTATTCGAGATCAGTCGAATATTCGAGTCGAATAATTTTTACTATTCGATTCGACCTCGGAATTCGAGCTCACTATTCGAGTCGGTATTCGAGCTCATTATTCGAGCTGACTATTCGAAATGGCCTTAAATAGCTTCCAACACTTGTTTTGAGGGTGAATGATGCAAGAAACCTCTTTTTTTCCAAGTAACAACAGCAAGTGATTATGTGGGGATGTTCCTTTAAAAAAAAAAAGTTGAAAAGAGAAGTTGTGTCCAGAAATTTGTTCAGTACTGTATATACTTCTTCTTCTTCTTCTTTATCTTCTATATCTTCTTCTTCTTCTTCTATATCTTCTTCTTCTATATCTTCTTCTTTTATATTGTCTTCTTCTTCTTCTTCTTCATCTTCTTCATCATCATCTTCTTCTTCTTCATCTTCTTTTTCTTCATCTTCTTCTTCATCTTCTTCTTCATCTTCTTCATCTTCTTCTTCATCTTCTTCATCTTCTTCTTCTTCTACATCTACTTCATCTTCAACTTCTTCATCTTCTTCTTCTTCTTCATCTTCTTCATCATCTTCATCTTCTTCATCTTCTTCATCTTCTTCATCTTCTTCTTCTTCATCATCTTCATCTTCTTCTTCATCTTCTTCTTCTTCATCATCTTCATCTTCTTCTTCTTCATCTTCTTCATCTTCTTCATCTTCATCTTCTTCATCTTCTTCTTCTTCTTCTTCATCTTCTTCATCTTCTTCTTCATCTTCTTCTTCTTCTTCATCATCTTCTTCTTCTTCATCTTCTTCATCTTCTTCATCTTCTTCTTCTTCATCATCTTCATCTTCTTCTTCATCTTCTTCTTCTTCATCATCTTCATCTTCTTCTTCTTCATCTTCTTCTTCTTCATCATCTTCATCTTCTTCTTCTTCATCTTCTTCATCTTCTTCTATATCGTCTTCTTCTTCACTTATTTCTCTTTTCAAATTTTTTTTTTTACAAAAATGCAGCTATTTTTGAGCGTAACAAATAGCTGGTGGCGCACGCATGTTGGAAGCGCCATTGTATGTGCTCCCTGGCAGTGGAAACACACAGACAGCAGGAGGTAAATTCAGCAGCAGGAGGAGGAGGAGGATGAGTGTGTGGCAGCAGGCAGTCAATGAGGCAGGCAGCGTGACATAATAGCCCTGGTACCTAGCGGTGATACCAGGGCTGTAAATAAACACAGCAGGCAGGAGGTCCCAGACAGCGGTCGTGCAGCCCACATTGTGTCCAATACACAACTGGGACAACACAGTTTTCAACCCGGGCACCTCAGAAAAATTAAACCTTTTTTTTTTTTTATGGTTTTGTAGTTTTGGTTTTACAACCAATTACACAGATATAGCTATTTTTTGACGTAATAGCTGGTGGCAGAGTGGCAGCAGAAGGTAAATCTGTGTACCCTGGCGTTGGGAAACACAGACAGACAGCAGCATCAGCAGGAGGAATGGAGGAGTAGTGTGAGTGTGGCAGCAGGCAGGCAGCGTGACATAATAGCCCTGGTACCTAGCGGTGATACCAGGCCGTAAATGAACACAACAGGAGGTCCCAGACAGCGGTCGTGCAGCCCACATCGTGTCCAATACACAACTGGGACAACACAGTTTTCAACCCGGGCACCTCAGAAAAATTAAACCTTTTTTTTTTTTTTTAATGGTTTTTTGGTTTTGTTTGTAAAACAAATTACACAGATATATAGCTATTGTTTGACGTAATAGCTGGTGGCAGAGTGGCAGCAGAAGGTAAATCTGTGTACCCTGGCAGTGGGAAACACAGACAGACAGCAGAAGGGCAGTACACAGCAGCCCACTGTAGGTGTAAAATGTGTGGCTGCAGGCGACGTAATAGTCAAAGTGAACCAGGCTGGCTTAGTGAGCAGGAGCCAGGAGGTGGTAAAGGGTGGTAAGGCACATTAACGATGGTTCTTAGCCAGTTCATGTCCCCCTCTCGCCGACAACAGGGGCCAGGAACTCGCCTTCCACCCACGCCTGGTTCATCTTGAGAAACGTCAGTCTGTCCACAGACTTGTGAGACAGACGTGAGCGTTTCTCGGTGACCACACCACCAGCTGCACTGAAGCAGCGCTCGGACAGCACGCTGGAAGGGGGGCAGGACAGCACTTCCAGGGCATACTGCGCCAGCTCGCTCCAGATCTCCAGGCGCTTGACCCAATACTCCATGGGATCAACAGGGGCATCGCTGTCAAGCCCGCTGTAGGACCCCATGTAGTCAGCCACCATGCGGGTCAGGCGCTGGCTGTGACCGGTGGAGGATGCTGCTGCATGCACCTCCTCTCTAGTCACTGCTGCCGGAGCCTCTACAGTCCTGTAGAGCTCGTGGCTGAGAGACAGCAGGTCTGTGGGGCGCTTGCTGCTGGATGCAGGCACCTGCTGCTGCCTCTGTGCTGGCTGCTGGACAGTGGGGGTGGAAGGCTGGGGGAAGGCTTCCTCCAAGCGCTCAACAAGGGCCTGCTGCAAGCTCCTTATTTGTTGCGCTGGGTCTCCTCCTGCAGGCGGCAGGAACTGGCTCAACTTCCCCTTGAGGCGTGGGTCCAACATCATGCTGATCCAGATGTCCTCCCTCTGCTTCATCTGGATCACCCTGGGGTCTCTGCGCAGGCACGTCAGCATGTGCGCTGCCATTGGGAAGAGGCGGGCCACGTCTGCTGGCACATCGACGGCAGTGCTGCTGTCCTCATCCTCCTCCTCTGCCTCGTCAGCCCCATCCTCTCTCCACCCCCGCACCAACTCAGCTGCACTGTGCTGCTCCCCCTCATCAGCAGAAAGGTCAGGGACCTCCACCAAGTCCTCCTCCTCCTCCCCCTCAGAGGTGGACTGTGCAGCTGCTTGCCGCTCCTGCTGGTCCAAGGCTGCCGCTCCCTGTTCCAGCAAAGCATCGAGGGCCCTGTTCAGCAGACAAACCAGGGGCACCCACTCGCAGACCATAGCATGGTCCCTGCTCACCATGTTAGTGGCCTGCAGAAAGGGAGCCAGCACTAAGCACACCTGCTGCATGTGCCTCCAGTCATCATCGGGGACGATGGACGGGATGTTGCTGGTCTTGTCCCTTCTCTGAGCGGCGGAAACAGTGGCCAGGGCAAGGTACTGTTTGACAGCGCGCTTCTGTTCAACCAGACGCTCCAACATCGCCAGGGTGGAGTTCCAGCGAGTCGGAACGTCAAGGATCAGCCGATGGCGTGGCAGATCCAGCTCCTTTTGCACGTCTTCCAGGCTCGCACAGGCTGCAGCCGAGCGCCGGAAGTGACGCACAACGTTCCTTGCCGTTTCCAGCAGTTCGCCCATCCCCTGGTAGGTGCGCAAGAACTTCTGCACCACCAGGTTCAGCACGTGGGCAAGACAGGGGATGTGGGTCAGGTTTCCCCTGTCTATTGCGGCAACCAGATTGGCCCCATTGTCGGCCACCACCTCTCCGACTCTGAGGCCTCTGGGGGTCAGCCAAATCCTCTCCTGCTCCTGGAGTTTGGCCAACACATGGGTTGCCGTCAGCTTGGTCTTCCCAAGGCTGACCAAGTGCAGCAGCGCTTGGCAGTGGCGGGCCTTCACGCTGCTGCTGAGGCGGGGGGTTTGGCCAGGTGTGCCGGAGGATGGCAGAGGATCGGAGGAACCTGCTGCAGTTCCCCTGACCCTGCGGGGTGGCACCACCCACTGTGTTGCTGCTGCTGCTGTGCCCGCTGCTGCTCTCCCATCCTCACCCCCTTCCACCAAGCTGACCCAGTGGACAGTGAAGGACAGGTAGCGGCCTGTCCCGAAGCGGCTGCTCCAGGAGTCCATGGTGACGTGGACCCTTTCACCAACCGCGTGCTCCAGCCCTCGCTCCACATTGGCCATCACAAAGCGGTGCAGTGCAGGAATGGCCTTGCGGGAGAAAAAGTGTCTGCTGGGGAGCTGCCAGTCTGGGGCTGCGCAAGCAAGCAGCGCACGAATGTCGCTCCCCTCCTGCACGAGCGTGTACGGCAGGAGTTGGGAGCACATGGCCCGTGCCAGCAAGCCGTTCAGCTGCCGCACGCGACGGCTGCTGGGAGGCAGAGCCCTAACCACCCCCTGGAAGGACTCGCTCAAAAGGCTCTGGCGTGGCCTTTTGCTGGCACGGGAATCAGCAGACACAGCGGAGGAGGCCACTGAGGACTGGCTGCCAGAACAGGCCTCAGTGTCGGCGGCAGGAGTTGCAGAGGGGGGAGGAGCAGTGCGTTTCCGCACTCCTGCTGGTGCTGCTGGAGGAGCAGGAGGGCAGGTGGCTGCTGTTGCTGCTGCTGCTGAAGGCTGTGCAGTGATGGGTGTGGTGCCACTGCCAGCACCAGATGCCTTCAGCCTCTGGAACTCCTGATGCTGGTGGAAATGTTTCGCAGCAAAGTGGTTGATGAGCGAGCTGGTGCAGAACTTTAAGGGGTCTGCAGCTCTGCTCAACTTCCGCTGACAGTGGTTGCAAGTGGCGTACTTGCTGTACACTGTGTGCATGGTGAAAAAGCGCCAGATTGGTGACAGAAACATCCCCCTACGGCATGGAAGCGCTGCTGCCTGTCTCCCTGTGGTGGTTTGGGGGGGGGCTTGGGGGGCTTGGGTGCGGCTGGTGGTGGTACTGGCAGATGCTGCTGCTGCTGCTGCTGAGCCTGAGACACCAGCAGGCTGTGGGACCTGCCTACTGCTGCTGCCAATGCTTGCAATGATGCGCCTCCTTGCAAGGCCCACAAGAGCATCCTCCTCCTCCTCCTCGGAGCTGCTGAGGACGACATCCCCTGGAGGTGGTGGCACCCAGTCTCTGTCTGTCACCGGGTCATCAACATCCTCCCCCTCCTGAAACATGTCCTGCTGGGATGAGGACCCCCCAAACTCCTCTCCTGATGCATGGATGGGCTGCTTGACTGTCGCCACAGTCTTGCTGTCCAATCCCTCATCCCCCAAAGTGCCCATCAGCATCTCCTCCTCAAGATCGCCAACAACAGCAGACAATTTACTCATGATGCCTGGGGTCAAAAGACTGCTGAATGACAGGTCGGCGAGTGACGGTGAACTGGCCTCCTCCCCAGACCCTGCTGGGCGGCTGCTGCGAACAGGGGTGGTGGTGGTGGTGAGGGTGGAGGCCTCAGATGCAGAGCTGATGGCGGGCTGCTCATCCTCCGTCATGAGTTGCACCACAGTGTCTGCATGCTTTTCCTCAATGGGACGTTTCCGACCCGGCTGGAGGAAAATCGGAGCAGGTGCTACACGCTGCTGCTGCTGCTGTGTCTCTGCAGCGTGAGTTGCAGATGCTCCTGCTGGGCGGCGCCCAAGGCGTCCACGGCCAGTGGCTATGGGAGGAATGTTAGCCACTGACGCTGCTGCTGCTGCTGCGGAACTGTGCATGGTGGCGCGCCCGCGCCCGCGGCTTGCCACAATGCTGCTCCCTCTCCTCCTGATTCCCTTGCTGCCCTTCCCCTTGCCCAAACCGCGCTGGCTGCCACTTCCAGACATCTTCGATGTTTTGGGCGTATAGACAAAAGTTTTTTAAAAGGGCGGGTGAAAAGTGGGGTACTTTAATGGAGTGGGTTGGTGGGTGAGGTGACTGAGTGAGTGTCCCTAGTACAGTAAGTAAGTAGTAACAGTCAGGAAGTACAACTAGCAGTTACAACTTACAATAATCAGTAGTAATCACAAGTAAATTTAGTGTGTGTACACTACAGACAGTGAGTGCACGCACGCGCAAACACGCGCAGGAGCTAGCCTATGAACAGTGACTGAGTGAGTGTCCCTAGTACAGTAAGTAAGTAAGTAGTAACAGTCAGTAAGTACAACTAACTAATTACAATAATCAATCAGTTATCAGAAGGAAATAGAGTGTGTGTAGTGTGTACACAGACAGTGAGTGCACACACGCAGGAGCTAGTAGCCTATGAACAGTGACTGAGTGTCCTAGACTCCTAGTACAGTAAGTAGTAACAGTAAGTACAACTAACTAATTACAATAATCAATCAGTTATCAGAAGGAAATAGAGTGTGTGTAGTGTGTACACAGACAGTGAGTGCACACACGCAGGAGCTAGTAGCCTATGAACAGTGACTGAGTGTCCTAGACTCCTAGTACAGTAAGTAGTAACAGTAAGTACAACTAACTAATTACAATAATCAATCAGTTATCAGAAGGAAATAGAGTGTGTGTAGTGTGTACACAGACAGTGAGTGCACACACGCAGGAGCTAGTAGCCTATGAACAGTGACTGAGTGTCCTAGACTCCTAGTACAGTAAGTAGTAACAGTAAGTACAACTAACTAATTACAATAATCAATCAGTTATCAGAAGGAAATAGAGTGTGTGTAGTGTGTACACAGACAGTGAGTGCACACACGCAGGAGCTAGTAGCCTATGAACAGTGACTGAGTGTCCTAGACTCCTAGTACAGTAAGTAGTAACAGTAAGTACAACTAACTAATTACAATAATCAATCAGTTATCAGAAGGAAATAGAGTGTGTGTAGTGTGTACACAGACAGTGAGTGCACACACGCAGGAGCTAGTAGCCTATGAACAGTGACTGAGTGTCCGAGACTCCTAGTACAGTAAGTAGTAACAGTGAGTACAACTAACTAATTACAATATTCAATTACAATAATCAATCAGTTATCAGAACTTGGAAATAGAGTGTGTGTAGTGTGTACACAGACAGTGAGTGCACACACGCAGGAGCAGCTAGTAGCCTATGAACAGTGACAGTGAGTGTCCTAGTACAGTTACAGTATATAACTACAATACTAATACAATCAGTAGTAAAGGACAGCAGAAATACTGGTATAGATGAGAGAAATAAACAGAGGACAGGAGGACAGCTGCCCACACAGGCAGGCCCTGAGGCCTAAAGCTGTAAGCCTGCAGCAGCTGGCCTGTCTCTATGTAACACAAAAGCTACTAACTAAAATACAATGTCTAACTAACTAACAACAATATAGGTGTGTATAGGAGGTGTATGTGAGCAAAAACGCTAGGTAAATGACCACAATAAAGCTCTTGCTAAGCCAAAGCACAAAGGAGCAACTCTCTCTCTATGCAAGTCTCAGGCAAGGACGGAGAAACGTAACATGGCGGCCGCTATTTATAGGGAAGGGGCTGGCCAGGGTCCCCCTCTGTGATTGGCTGCCGTCAGAGGGCCTGGGAGCCCTCTGATTGGCTCTAAGGACATCAATCTGGGCTATGACGCTATTCGAGCTCGGTACCGAGCTCGAATAGCGCCGTTTGCTCGAATAGCTCGAATAGTGAATGGGCTATTCGAGTGTACGCGAATAGCCCATTCGAATAGCTGCAGCTATTCGGAGCTCGAATACCGAGCTCGAATAGCTGAAAAAGAGCTCGAATATTCGAGCTACTCGAATATTCGAGCTCTGCTGAGCACCACTGCTAAAATGCTTGCAGGTACCACTCACTACCATTCCTGCTCTGTGATACTCATTGTAACACAGAACAACGTTTTAATATTCTGTAAAGTCTGTTCAGTGGTGCATTTCCAGAGCTACATTTTACGAGCTATTAAAAATATCTTATATTACAAGCTATTAAGAGCATCTTATATTTTGATGAGGTTCTGAAACGATCCTGGGGAGTGCAAGTGCTAAACTGGCTAGATGGATTTATAAACCACATATAACTTGGCTAGTATTGTTGTTTTCCTCTCTCTGAGTGCACCACATATCCACATTCCAGATGTCATGGGTATGATGCAGCTGCTGGATATCCTCTTCTGCAAAGCCAATACACGGAGTACTGTGTATCTCATCCAACAGGTTAACACCCATATCACAAATGTGATGGGCTTCACCAAAGTTCCACTAATATTTAATATCTCACACACTGGGAATCTGTAGGCTATAATTATGGATTTCATTATTTCTTCTGCTCTTGATCCAATGATTACAGTAATTATTTAAAATACCATCATTTATCAGCTAGTGCTTTATTATATATGTAGAATTCTGCAGCTAGCTTTTCTAATAAGCCATTTACTGGTCAGCCCACCCAAAACTGACAGTTCATTTTTAGTATTTATTAAAGGTTTCTTTTTCTCACAGTCTAGTGGTGAGATCTGTGCACAGGGAGGTCCTCATGCTTGCATGCCAACTGCGGGTAATGAGAGCCGTTACCTACTGTGGCCATTATGACGGGTTTTCAGTATGTCCTCTGGTCCTATAGCTTAACCTTTATAAGCAGAGAAAACCGAAATTTGACTTTTATTATTTTTATTATTATTAATTACATTTCAAATCCTGTTTAATTTGTTTACTAATAAAGATGCAGAACATTGCCCAGGAATAAAAACGTGCTGATGAAGCTGTTGTGTATTAGGCCCGGGTTTTAAAGTCCATTGATGTTTGTGGAAAAAAATTGTAACGTGTCCCCAAAAAACACATTGCAGCAATTCTCCCAAATAATTATAGACTGAGTGTTCACTCAGACACCATTGTCACCTTCACACACAGGGCCATATGCAATTCACTTCCAGGTGATATTTTCACAACTTGTAAATAAAGTGCCTTTTAGGCCTCTTGCACACTGCAGGTGATTCCGATTCAGATTCCGCTTTTTAATCAGTTTTTACATCCGATTCAGATTCCGATTTGCAGTGTGCAGGGAGCAAACTGCAAATCGGAATCTGAATCGGATGTAAAAACTGATTAAAAAGCGGAATCTGAATCGGAATTACTTGCAGTGTGCAAGAGGCCTTACACCACCAGCAAGCAAACAAATACTCATAATAATTTTGGCAGTACCTTTTCACCTTATTTTTGGTACTTTTTCCATTGCAAAGTGCTAAAAACTCATTTTAAATCGAAGATGAAAAATTATCTCCTAGAAGAATACTCAGGAGAAAAAGTGAATTACATATGGGCCACAGACTACAGTCTCCATCCACAGCAGCACTCCTCCTCGGTGCCAAGCCTAGCCTATACTGAGCATGTTGCAGCACATATCACCCCACATTCCAGCATGTGTCTATAGAGTAGGCTTGCCACACACAAGGATTGCTGTTGCATGGGCTCTGAATACTTTACCCTGGCAATGTCGCCCTGTTTACATGAATACTTTAGTCTTTTTATTTTTTTTATAAACAATATATTTAGTCCAGAGGCTAGCACAATCTTCCTAGTTACATCACTCTTTTTCAGAGTTGGGTCCCTCTAAATCATACATTTCAAACTCTGGCCTGTGGGCAAAATCTGTCCCACAGACCCATTAAAATTGGTCCTCAAGTGGTTTAACCTCTTTTTATTCTGCTTGGCCCACCAGGGAAGCTATATTGGGGGTGAAGCACTAGGTCACCATGGAAGCCACATGGAGGGAGGGGAAAAGTACACCAAGGAACTGTATAGGAGAGGGAGAGGGGCACTATTTACCAGGGTACTGTATAAGAAAGAGAGTGGATCACTAGACACCAGAGAACTTTATAGGGGCAGGAGGAAGCACTAGACACCAGGGAACTGAATGGGGAAGGAGGAGGGCCAGTAGACTACAAGGGAATGATATGGGGGAGAAAGAGGCCATTAGACATCAGGGAACTGTACAGGAGAGGGAGGAGGGCCACAAGACACCAGGGAACTGTATAAGGGAGGGAGGAGGCATTAGACACCAGGAAACTGTATAGATGAAGAAGGAGGGCAACTAGATACCAGGAAACTGTATAGGGGAGGGAGGAGTGCCATTAAACACCATTGAACTTTATAGGGGAGGGAGGAGGGCCACTAGACACCAGGGAACTGTGTAGGGGAGGGAGGGGGCCATAAGTCACAAGGTAACTTTATAAGGGAGGAAGTTGGTCACTAAACATTGAAGTTGACTTGCGACTTGCTTCCAGTGTTCAATTTCGGCCCCCTTTGAATTCTCCTGCTTTAAATACATTTGACAAAGCGAGACCAAAATATCCAAATTGGTGAGTATGGTCCGTGCCTGCACAGTAGCAGGAAGTCACTTATGCGCAGTTTTTTACTCATGATCATGAACAACTTTGTGCCACTGTGCAGGTATGGACCATACTCTTGCATGTGTGTGTGTGTGGCCTGAAGAGGAGGAGGGTTCAGGACAATCCAGAGGCTTCACACTACTTAGGTAACTGTTTTTTAAACTTTTTTCGTTACAGATTTTTTCTTTAATGATGAAAATGTGGGAAATCCTATAACAGACAAGTATTTCCTCGGCTACAATAAGTAAAATTATGGCAGTGGTTTCCATACAAATACAAGATTAGCTTTGGCACTCCATAAAAATGATTCATTTGCACATATCTACAAAAAAATGAATACCGTCAAGCACATTTCTGAAAATCTCTTGTTGGCATGTTGCACAAAATACTGACATAGAGGCAGCTTAGAAACACAACATTACATAGCCAAGTTAATCTACACCAAAAGTTCTCAGTCTGCAGTTCCTATGCTCTAGGGTGTTTTTCAGTTTCTTACAGTGTTTTTTCACATTAGTTAAAAGATTGTTATAAGCACAGCAGTTTTACGTAAGTCATTTGAACATAATGTTATTAAAATATTTCAATTTAAATTTACGGGCAACTATGAGTTTCTAAAGTGTTCAGGAATAGGGCTGAGCTCTTGGAGTTTGCCATCGGAATTTGGCAGTTCCGAGTAAGCTCTCGAAACCCGAAAATTCGGCAATTCCGAGTACCGAATTCGCGCTTACATTGAAGTCAATAGTGCTAAATTCCATGGTTAATTGTAAAGTCCCCGTACATGCTATCATCACCAAATTTGGCATGTATGTTAAGCAGATGAGTAGGAACATGGTAAAAAAAAATTGTGAAAAGACCTTATAGTTTTTGAAAAAATCGATTTTAAAGTTTCATAGGAAAAATGTTTTTTAAACTGTGTAAAATGACACTGCTGCAGAACAGGATACTGCATTCCGAGTTCTGTATACATATTGTATACATTTCATGAAAACAGACAGCGTGGGGTCCCCCCTCCCAAGCCTCCTTAACCCCTTGTCCCTCATGCAGGCTGGGATAGCCAGAATGTGGAGTCCCGGCCACGTGGGGCTTCGCACCCTGAGCTATACCAGCCCGCATGGTCCATGGTATGGGGGCTCTGGAGGAGAGGGGTGGCCAACCTCCCCCTCTCCCCCAGAGCCCTTGTCCAATCCATGGACAAGGGCCTCTTCCCCACCTCCGGTGCCCCAGGAGGAGGTGGGGGCCGCCGACGTCCTGGGGGGTTCATGGTGCCATCCGAGGTTCCCCTTTAACAAGCGGACCCCGGAAGCCGCCCCCTCCCCAGGAGAAATGAGTATAGGGGTACACGGTACCCCTTACCCTGCCGCTGCTGGCTGCAATTTTGGAGGGGGAGCACGGAAGGGGGACCCTAGGTGAGGGAGGGGGGAAGGCTTCCACCCCTCCCCGCCACTCTGTGCCCACTGCCCCCCCTTCCAGCATGGGGACCCCCACTAACTGGTGACCTGCCTACCTAAACTGGGGACACCTATAGACCTGGGTATATCTATACTGGGGACACCTATATACCTGCCTACCCAAACTTGGAAACTTGGCAGCGAGCGGGAATCACTTACCGAGAGAAGAGCTCTGTGTGCCGCTGCTGGTCTGGTCTCCTGCATTGCATTGTCCAATTACGCTCTCACAGGAAGTACTGCGAGAGCGTGATTGGACAGTGTCAGTGCAGAATACCAGACCAGCGGCACACAGAGCTATCGCTCTCGGTAAGCCGTTCCGCTGGCTGGCTGGAATTCTGGAGGTGGGTTGGAGTGCGCAAGGGGGGGCCCTAGGTGAGGGAGGGGAGGCTTCCCCCCTCCCCGCCGCTCTGTGCCCACTTTCCCACCTTCCTGCGCTGTGCCCCCATCTATCCTCTTAGGAGGTCCCGCGCACCTGCCGATCCTGCAGAACTCCTGGGGATGAATGGCTGTAGACAGCCTCTGCAATCTGTATTGCATAAGCTAGAAACACGAAAATTGTTTGCTAAAACAAGAATTTTCGGCAAACAGTGTCATAAACAAAATGGCTGCTGGGGAATCCCCGTTCCCCGGAGGCCACCTCAGAGTGTCAGAATACGCGTTATTTCACATGAATGGGTGGGTCCAGGGGATTAGGGCACGTCCTGCTCTGGTCACCTGGACCCACCATCTATGTGAAAAATCACTGGTTTCGCCACTCTAGTGTGGCCTCCAGCGATCGGGGATTTCCCAGTGGCCATTTTGATTGCATCACTGTTTGCCGAAATTTCTTGTTTTAAAGGCAAAATTTTCGTGTTCTCAGCCTCTGCTATACAGATGCAGAGGCTGACTGTGACCATTCAGTGGTGGGCAGAGCCGGGACAAGGTCCTCCAGCACCCAAGGCTGAGACGCCAAAGTGCGCCCCTAGATCCCTCCACCCCAGCCGTCACACACTGATTGCTATTAGACTAAGAGGCACCCCAGGGCCCCCAACACCTTAATCTCTAGTTATCTGGCTTGTAGTCACTTCCATGTATCTCCTTTTCTTATTTCTTTCTGCTTCAAATACAATTAGGAATGACAGCTGAATGAATTTTGCGCCCCCTCCTACACTGCGCCCTGAGGCCGGGGCCTCTCCAGCCTATGCCTCGGCCCGGCCCTGGTGGTGGGAGTTCGTCAGTGTGGGAGGGTGGTGAGATGTCCTAAGAGGATACTGGCGTGGGACCACTCCTGAGGTTACTGGCGTGAGATTATCCCAAGGTAAGTATCCCTGGTTAATTTAGAACAATAAAGGACTTTTTTCGTTGTCGTGTTTTTATTTCTTTTTTTAACTCTGCTGAAATGGGTAAGGGGTACCGTGTACCCCTATACTCATTTCTCCTGGGGAGGGGGCGGCTTCCGGGGTCCGCTTGTTAAAGGGGAACCTCGGTTGGCACCATGAACCCCCCAGGACGTCGGCGGCCCCCACCTCCTCCTGGGGCACCGGAGGTGGGAAAGAGCCCCTTGTCCATGGATTGGACAAGGGCTCTGGCGGAGAGGGGTAGGATGGCCACCCCTGTCCTCCAGAGCCCCCCCATACCATGGACCATGCGGGCTGGTATAGCTCAGGGTGAGAAGCCCCACGTGGCTGGGACTCCGCATTCTGGCTATCCCAGCCTGCATGGGGGACAAGGGGTTAAGGAGGCTTGGGAGGGGGGACCCCACGCTGTCTGTTTTCATGAAATGTATACAATATGTATACAGAACTCGGAATGCAGTAACCTGTTCTGCAGCAGTGTCATTTTACACAGTTTAAAAAACATTTTCTTATGAAACTTTGAAATCGATTTACTCAAAAACTATAAGCTCTTTTCGCAAATTTTTTTTTACCATGTTCCTACTCATCTGCTTAACATACATGCCAAATTTGGTGATGATAGCATGTACGGGGGCTTTACAATTAACCGCAGAAGTTAACACTATTTAATTCAATAGAAATGCACTCGGAACACGAAAATTCGGAACACGAAACTCGGTTTTCGCATGCGGTACACGAAATTTCGACGAAATCGGAATTCGGCTGTTCCGATCAGCCCTATTCAGGAAGTCACTTACTGTAATTGAAACCATGGCAACAGGACAGATTTAGGTTTGCTTGTTACTGTATAGACCACTCGCAGACTCCTCTCTTCTCGTGTGGGGAGCTAGCTGCAGAGAATGATAACCTTTACTAGGCTTCTTGCACAACTGAACTAATCAAGTGATTGCACACACTGGCACATTTATTTAGCATTTTCTGCAGGGAACCTAAGGTCATGGCAGGTGCCTATGGAAAAAAAAAGAGTAAAAGCGTAAAGATAAATATTGGTTGTCAAAATACTTGCGAAGTACAGAGCTGAACTAGTGGATTGTTTTTTTTTAAAAATGTAATTTCCCTTTCAGATTAAAGTGCAAAGCCTTGTACACCTGCTAAATGGTTCTCAGCAGAGGTAGCCAATCAATCTAGTGTGTATGTGTAGTGTACTGCAGGATCATCTTGGCCAAGCCCAGGTCGACTTTATTGTTCCTCCTCCTTACTCATCCAGCTGTGTCATGTGCCACTCCCTCAGCCAGGGCCGAAGTCGCTATACCGCTATACTGCCCCAGGGACCAAAATAAAGTTTGGGGGAGACCTTGGAGGGAGTATTGTACCTAGAACCAGCCCTGCCTTCGGCACTCCTACCCCACTATAGCACCAAAAGATAGCAATGCATGTGTGCAGAACTCTTTCTCGAAATGTCATCTGAGGCATCGATTCACTATCCCAGTGGGCACTACTAATTGTCCCTGGGTGCACTTCCGATGTCCAACCTACCTTTTTTTTTAACTTTTGAATAGCAAAAAGAATTAGTACATTGATGTGTCCTCTTATTACCCGTCCCAAATGGATATCTGATATCTTGGTCAGACAGGATAGCCTTGATCAAGATGATGCTACTCCCAATCATCATATATGTGTTCAGAATGATGATTCCCGTTAACAAACCATTATTTGCAAAAATTAAATAGAATTGCTAGAATCCTGGACTCCATTATCATTATTATTGATTTATAAAGCTCAAAAATAATTACAAATAAAATATCCTAGAGCGGAATGAGCCTGCCAAACATCTACAAATGTTACATCGCAATAGTACTTGATCAATCTAGACAATTTTTAAATGGCTCCTTGGATTCTCACTGGACTCAGTTGGAAGCAAAAGCAGGAAAGAAACCATATATAGCAGTAATGATTAAAGCCATGTTAGATAAACCGTGTACATTTAATACCCTATTAGTGCAAAAAGTTACCTTGCTAGCTTGGAAAGCTTACAGGCGACAAACTGTCAGAGATGCTTGCGGAACTCACTCTACCATTCCATTGATATGGTTGTCTTTTTTAAGCCCAAATCTAAATTTAGCAGGTTGGTATAAAAATGGGATAAAACATATCCATCACCAGTGGTGCTCACCGCCAGGTCGTGATCACGCTTACGCGATCACGCTTAGTGTTCACTTGTATATTCCAGTGACAGTTATACACTTGTACTATTTTCAGGCAGCCAGTCACACCGCCGGCGCCGCCACTCTCTGCCAGCGCTGTTCATTCATTCTGTCAGTGACCTTGTGCCGTGCCCAGTGCCCACTGCTCGCTCGCTGGCATATGAGCATCTCATTACACAGTGTGACATCCTTGTGTGCCCACTGCATCCTTCAGTGACCTAGTTGTATATCCAGTGCCCACTGCTGTGCCCACTGCATCCTTCAGTGACCTTGTACTGTGCCCACTGCATCCTTCAGTGACCTAGTTGTATATCCAGTGCCCACTGCTGTGCCCACTGCATCCTTCAGTGACCTTGTGCTGTGCCCACTGCATCCTTCAGTGACCTAGTTGTATATCCAGTGCCCACTGCTGTGCCCACTGCATCCTTCAGTGACCTTGTACTGTGCCCACTGCATTCTTCAGTGACCTAGTTGTATATCCAGTGCCCACTGCTGTGCCCACTGCATCCTTCAGTGACCTTGTACTGTGCCCACTGCATCCTTCAGTGACCTTGTACTGTGCCCACTGCATCCTTCAGTGACCTAGTTGTATATCCAGTGCCCACTGCATCCTTCAGTGACCTTGTACTGTGCCCACTGCATCCTTCAGTGACCTAGGTGTATATCCAGTGCCCACTGCTGTGCCCACTGCATCCTTCAGTGACCTTGTACTGTGCCCACTGCATCCTTCAGTGACCTTGTACTGTGCCCACTGCATCCTTTAGTGACCTAGTTGTATATCCAGTGCCCACTGCTGTGCCCACTGCATCCTTCAGTGACCTTGTGCTGTGCCCACTGCATCCTTCAGTGACCTAGTTGTATATCCAGTGGCCACTGCTGTGCCCACTGCATCCTTCAGTGACCTTGTACTGTGCCCACTGCATCCTTCAGTGACCTAGTTGTATATCCAGTGCCCACTGCATCCTTCAGTGACCTTGTACTGTGCCCACTGCATCCTTCAGTGACCTAGTTGTATATCCAGTGCCCACTGCATCCTTCAGTGACCTTGTACTGTGCCCACTGCATCCTTCAGTGACCTTGTACTGTGCCCACTGCATCCTTCAGTGACCTAGTTGTATATCCAGTATGTTGCCATGGTCCTTCTGTGCTGCTGCTGCTGCTGAACTGAACGCCCGCTTTGTCCTCCTCCTGACTCAGTCGCTACCACGGTACCACCAATGCACTCTGTCTGCGTTATCACGGCCCGGGTCACCCGGGTGCATTTAATTTTTTGGCCAGCACTATGACACCGTGCTACTACTACTACTACCACCAGTATGTTGCCATGGTCCTTCTGTGCTGCTGCTGATCTGACCGCCCGCATTGTCCTCCTCCTCCTGACTCAGTCGCTTCCACCAATGTACTAGGTCTGCGTTCACACTGCCCGGGTCACCGGGTGCATTTAATTTTTTGGCCAGCACTATGACGCTGTGCTGCTACTACTAGCACCAGTATGTTGCCATGGTCCTTCTGTGCTGCTGAATTGACCGCCGGCATTGTCCTCCTCCTCCTGACTCACTCGCTTCCACCAATGTACTCTGTCTGCGTTCACACTGCCCGGGTCACCGGGTGCATTTAATTTTTTGGCCAGCACTATGACGCTGTGCTGCTACTACTACTACCAGTATGTTGCCGTGGTCCTTCTGTGCTGCTGAACTGACCACCCGCATAGTCCTTCTCCTGACTCAGTCGCTACCACCACTGCACTCTGCGTTCACACTGCCCGTGTCCACTGACAACTCTGCTGCGATGTCATTGCTAATTGCTGCAAAAAAAAAACAAAAAAAAATTACAAAAACCTCTCTGGGGCCTTTTTGGCGTCAGCCACTCATCCTCCTCCAGCGGTACCTTCGCCGCCAAGTGCCATTGGAACTCGCCTTCACCTCTTTGACTGCTTAACGCGTATATCCCTTTTTAAAACCACTTATTACCAATTAATAGCCCCATTTAAAGTGTTGATTTCACTTTAAAATCCATTTTCTCTAGAAAAAATTTTTTGGGGGGAATTTTTTATGTTGAAGTTATGTTGCCCCTTATCACCTCGATAATCCATGCAATTTGGGGGATTGTAGCATGTATGGGGGCTTTGTTATTAACGTTAAAAGAAAATCCGCCTCCGGGCGGGAATCCACGCGTGATTACGCCATTCACAGCAGAAAATCCGTGTGGTTGCGTGGACGCGAACGAAAATCCGCATGCGGCGGGGCCGAATGCGGATTTTTTTTTGCAACCACGCGGATTTCCGAATTCGTGGATGAGGCACATCCGAGCATCCCTGTCCATCACATATATCACTCAGGATTGTTTATGTCCTTTGACAGGATTAAAACGAAATACAGCCTAACATACACAGACTGGGCTAGGTATCAACAGTTGCGGAGTTATTGAAGACTAATGCTTTTTTAGCTAAATAATACATCAGGAAATATTTCAGCTCTTTCTTCCACATTTTAGAAGATTTAGAGCAGGCTTTCTCAACCAGAGTTCCCTCGAACCCCAGGGTTCCTTGAATATTTTGCAGTGGCCTTGGCATTTTCCCCTATCGTGGGGAAGTAGTACACTAAAATAGGGGATACTGTAAAAATGAGAACTAAATTGGGGGTCAGAATAATAATGAGCACACTAATAAAATGCACTAGAATAAGGAGACAGTATAATGAGTGGCAATGTAATAGGGGGTAGTGAAAAAAAACAGCCACACCTACTTTTAAAGTACATGCCTCCTGTAAAATAAATGCAGGGCTTTCTTGAGATCCAAACATTATTCCTCCAAGTTAAAAAGGGTGAGAAAGGCTGATTTAGAGGAACAGCCCTCATATATCATATGATTTATAGTTCTTCAGTAGAGTCCAAATGGTTTTTTGGAGCATGGGAAAAAAAATCTTATTATGAAATATGAACCATCTTCTTGGGAAAAAGCCATTAACTTCTCACTTAAACTATCCCACTGTGTTGATCATAGACAATTGACAATCTTATAGATGTTGGAGGAATTGTAATGGGTTAGGAGACATGTTACACATATGGTGAGGCTTCCCGTTCATCAGGAGGACATGGGGGCTCAGCTTTCAACTTATAGGATACCTGACTGGTAGAAAACTGGGCCTAGACCCTAGTCTAGCCTTCTTCAACATGGGATTGGATAAGATTTCTACTCACTTTAGGGTAATAGTGGCAAACATCTTAAGCTGGCCATACACTGGCCCGATTTGCCGCCGTTTCGACTGCAGATTCGATCACTGGGATTGAATCTGCTGCCAAACGTTCGCGCTACACGCCGAATTTCGATCCATTTCGTCCGATCCCATTGATCGCTCCGTGCGGAAAATTACCGTCGATCGCCCGTGGGTAGGGAGCGTGTCGCTAGCGGCGTTCGAGTACCCGACGACCGACGCAATAGAGCCGCATACATTACCTGCTCTGCTGGCACGACTACCCCCGGTCACTGCTGCTCCGTGTCTGCGCTGGTCTCCGGCATGCTTCAGTTCCTCCTGCCCGGCAGGAAGTTTAAACAGTAGAGGGCGCTCTACTGTTTAAACTTCCTGCCGGGCAGGAAGAAGTAAAGCATGCTGGACCTGGAGACCAGAGCGGAGAAGACAGCGGAGACCTGGGGACTGGAGTCGCGCCGGCGGAGCAGGTAATGTATGCGGGCATGCGGGCGGGGGGAGCGACGGCAGCACCACCACCACAACAGATTGTGAACGGTTTCAGGCTGAAATCGGTTCACAATCTGCAGTAAAGGCAGCCATACGATCCCTCTCTGATCAGATTCGATTAGAGAAGGATCTATCTGTTGGTCGAATCTGATGGCAAATCGACCAGTGTATGGCTACCTTTACTGGCTACTAAATCCGTAATAGCTAAACACTAGAAGAACCGGTCACTCCTACTTTGCCTGAAATAATACAAATTACGCAGCTGTAGGCTAAACTAAGAAAATGATTAGAAATTGGGGGTTACAGACAAAGGAGCAGTTGGTTTTACAGGAAATGATGGAGTTGAAGGGTAAAGGTAGCCATACACTGGTCGATTTGCCATCAGATTCGACCAACAGATAGAACCTTCTCTGATCGAATCTGATCAGAGAGGGATCGTATGGCTGCCATTACTGCAAACAGATTGTGAACCGATTTCAGCCTGAAACCGTTCACAATCTGTTGTGGTGGTAGTGCTGCTGCCGCTGCTCCCCCCGCCCGCATACCCGCATACATTACCTGCTCTGCTGGCGCGACTCCAGTCCCCAGGTCTCCGCTGTCTTCTCCGCTCTGGTCTCCAGGTCCAGCATGCTTTACTTCTTCCTGCCTGGCAGGAAGTTTAAACAGTAGAGCATGCCGGAGACCAGCACAGACACGGAGCAGCGGTGACCGGGGGTAGTCGTGCCAGCGGAGCAGGTAATGTATGCGGCTCTATTGCGCCGGTCGTCGGGTACTCGAACACCGCTAGCGACGTGCTCCCTACCCGCGAGCGATCGACGGTAATTTTCCGCACGGAGCGATCAACGGGATCGGACATAATTGATCGAAATTCGGCATGTACCGCGAACGATTGGCAGCAGATTCGATCCCAGTGATCGAATCTGCTGTCGAAACGGCGGCCAGCTTAATTTGATATAGTGATATACAGTATAGTGATGTGTTTGCTCAGTTCAGGTGGTAAATCTCTGGATAGGAGTTGGAATCAGAACTTTTATAAGGCAAGTGGCGTATAAACAACAGGCTTTGTAAAAATTTAATGCACAATAAGGCTTCTTTACATAAGAATCCATTGCACCCCATGGCACAGGCTGACTGTTACATTGTCTATTTTCTCTGTTTTTGTTTTCTCTGAATTTATTTTATTTTTTATTTTCTCTGCTTACATCTTCTGTTATTTTGACCACTTGAAGGTCAATTATTATTTGTAATTTTATCTATACCACTATAGATTTATATTTTGAGATGCATATGTATTCACTTGATAAAATCATGAACAGGTATAATACGCAGAGAATAATCTACAGGTTAAACTTAAAAAATTAGAATATCGTGCAAAAGTCTTTTATTTCAGTTATTCAATTTAAAAGGTGGAACTAATATACGAAATAGGAACCCTTTGCAGGTGTTTGGATTATTTGCTGCTTAGTCTGATACTTTGAGCCTAGAATAATGAACCTTTTCACAATATTCTAATGGTCTGAGATTTTGATTTTGGGGTTTTTAAAAGCTGTACAGTAAGCCATAATTATCAAAATTATAACAAATGGAGGCTTGAAATATCCCGCTTTTCATGTAATGAATCTATTTAATATATTGGTTTCACCTTTTAAAGGGAACCTTAACCCTGGAAAATAAACAAAGTTTCACTTACCTCGGGCTTCCCAAAGCCCCCTGCAGCCATCCAGTGCCCTCGCTGGTTCACGAGCGTCCTCCAGTCCCTGCCACGGGTAAGTTTCGCCATGTGTATTGTTCTTTGCGTTCCAGCCATCAAGTGCGTCCTGCGCAGACGTACTGCGTCTGCACAGGACACACTTGACGGCTAGTAGGTGAAGAACAATACGGGTGGCCGGGGCCGATTCTTGGACCAGCAAGGGCACAGACAGGATGGCTGCAGGGAGCTTAGGGAAGCCCCAGGTAAGTGTAACTTTATTTATTTTCCAGGGTTAAGGTTCCCTTTAAGTTGAATTACTGAAATAAATTGACTTTGTGTAATATTCTAAATTTTCGAGTTTCACATTTAAGTAATATACCTATTGTTATGTGCTTTGGTCGTTTTCTTCTTATTGTAAAATCGTGGTCAGTAGTCTATTCGTCTCGACATGTATGACCGATATTTTGCATATGTGCCACAATAAAACAGATTTAAAAACATCTTTAAAAAAACGTAAAAAAGATTGTTCACCTTGTAACTCTTGTTTGTCAAACAGAAGAAACAGACATTTTCACCTCAACAGAGCAGTGGTGAGTAGCCTTTCTCTGACTATAATCACCAACTAAAGGTGCCCATACATTTACTCAACTTGGAGGCCAATTGACCATTCCATTCGATGATTATTGAAATTGGATGAAAATCAGTGCTGCCAAGAGCATGCCTTATCGACGAAGCAACCAATTTCCAAAATTGTATCAATAGGACATACTGGTAAATCTTGGGCCGACGTGCTTGACCGGGTGCGCAGTGTTAACAGTGTGCGATACTGGGACAAGCAACAAATGCCATGGATCCCCCGGCACTGTCCTCCTTAAAGAGAACCCGAGGTGGCATTGTATTACGTTATTGGGGCACAGAGGCTGGTTGGGCACACTAACACCAGCCTCTGTTGCCCCATCGTGTGTCTCAAAGACCCCCCTGCTCGCCGCTATACTCCCCGCAGTGCTGGCGACACGCAGCGTGTCGCCAGCACAATGTGTACTCTAGCGCTGTCTGTCAGCGCCGCTCCGCTGCCTCCTCCGCATCGCCGCTACCCGCCCTCGTCCCTTCCCTCCAATCAGCGGGAGGGAAGGGAGGAGGGCGGGTAGCGGCGATGCGGAAGAGGCGGCAGAGCGGCGCTGACAGACAGCGCTAGAGTAAACATTGTGCTGGCGACACGCTGCGTGTCGCCAGCACTGCGGGGGTATAGCTAGGAGCAGGGGGGTCTTTGAGACACACGATGGGGCAACAGAGGCTGGTGTTAGTGTGCCCAACCAGCCTCTGTGCCCCAATAACGTAATACAATGCCACCTCGGGTTCTCTTTAATGTAAATGTGCCCCCCTGTACGTGCATTTATACTTTACCTGTCCACTGTCAACCATAGCGTTGCCCATCCATCTTCTGCTTCCTCCATTTGCGCCTCATGCAATGCCAGTGTATAGAATGTGGCGCATGTGTGTTGTTACAGTGCAGCGTGGAGCAGAAGATGCATGGGCACCGTGGCGGGCAACAGCAGACAGGTAAACTATAAATGCAGGCAAAGATGGGCACATTTATACCAGGGAGGCGGTAAGGTGGCAGATGTGGCATTGGGTGGCCGATTCCCGAGAGATTTTATGCTGAAATCGATCAGGAATAGCCTGTGGTTTAAGCTTGCAGGATGCGGATCACACTCTGCTGTCCGAATGGACAAAATTTCCAGATGTAATTATGACACTATCCCCCTTAAAGGAGTACTGCAGGGAGGTAGGGGAAAAAAAAGAGTTGAACATACCTTGGGGGGGGGGGGGGGGTCTAATGGTCCCCCGCAGATGTCCTGTTCCCCGGTGCTCCGATCCCTGCCTCCGGTTCACTTCTGGAAAACCACTGCGACTGTGTGGCCGCGCCCTTGCTCCCTCTGACGTCACCAGGAGTGTATTGCACAGGCCCAGTATGGTCTGTGTCTGCACAGTACGCTCCTGGTGAAGTCAGCGGGAGCGAGGACACGGCCGTGCAGGCTCACCGGTTTCCTGACTTTAAAGTCGGAAATTGCTGAAGTGAACCGCAGGCGAGGACCGGAGCATCGGTGAGTGGCTGCGCGGGCACAGGACGTTTGTGGGGGACCATTATAATCCCTGGGTAAGTTCAACTCTTTTCCCCCCTATCCTTCTACAGTAGTCCTTCAAAATAACTTACAGCAAAGTCTATGTTATCTGGAACTCAGGCAACCTGAAGTCTCAACTAGCCAGCAGGCCTGAGGGAAACCGCGGACTTTGTTTTTTGCAGGTATTGAGGCTTTAAAATACTTACCGATTCTATATCTAGCGACCTTTCTGCAGGGTCCTTGCTGCTGCCAGGTATTAGGGACACTGCTGTATATAAATATATGGAAACTTCATATGTCTCAGATACAATATATTCAGCAGCCTATAGAGTAAAATAGACACAGGTAGAGGTGGACATAAGAATTTTTGGCCACCCCAGGGCTTCAAATGGAGATTTGTTAAAGTGAACCTGAGGCACACCTTAGGTCAAACACAGATACAGCAATGTCCCCGTTATCCGGAATTCAGGTGACCGGAAGTCTCAACTAACCGGCATGCCTGGGAAATAACAGGGACCTCTTTTGAAGGTTTTCTGTGTCTGCTGGCAGGCTTTGAAATACTTACCGAGGCTCCGGCGATGTCTGGCAGTCTCCCTTTATCTCCTCGTGGGCTCCTATCAGCTTCCGGCATCTGTGTACGGAAGCCGGAGGGTCACATGATCCACTGCGGGTCAACCGACACTCCGGAATCCGTGCAGTGGAGAAGCCGGAATGCCACTCCGAGCTCACCGGGAGAGAGAGCGAGACTGCCAGACATTGCTTGAGCCTCGGTAAGTATTTCCGGGGGGAGTTTGGCTCTATTTCGACCAGTTGTTAAGCAACTGGCAAGCACATGTATCCGGCATCAGCCGATCCCCACCGGTGCCGGATACCGGGGACTTGGCTGTAATTACCTAAGAAAAGGGAAGCCTTTGGTTCCTGTAAAGTCTTTCCATGTCCTTCTCACCCCTACCGCCGCTTGCTGGGACCCTATGGAAGATCCAGGTTGCCTTCCTCTTCATGCAGAAAAGCAACAGTGCTGCTCCCATGACCGTGGCCGCGCCTGTGCAGTGCGGCTCCGGCTTACGTCCGTACTCACGCAAACACAGTATGTCCATGGTCCTGCATGTAGAGCAGTGAAGCCTGGATCAGAAGTCTACTTTATCCTCTTAAGGATTACAGGCGTTACCCCCCCCCCCAGTGACCAGTAGGGGCATAGCAATACAGGGTGCATAGGTTGCGACCACATCGGGGCCCCGTAGGGCCCTCCCTGAACTTCAGTATTAGCTCTCTATTGGTCCTGTGCTCATAATAATCACTTCTATAGATACTTTAAATAGTAGCAATCATTAACAAACTGTTCCCCATCCCCTTCTGGCACCTCTGACACTGTGGTTGCCATTGGCAGGTTTTGGTGCACCGTATCAATTGTTATGTATAGAGTGCTTGGGGGGCCCCATTGAGAAACTTGCATCGGGGCCCACAGCTCCTAAGTTACGCCACTGGTGACCAGGCTATTTTTTTCAAATTAGGGCTCTGCAGCTTCAATGACTTGCTGCAGAGCCATACAATGGTGCACACAAATGAATGTCTCCCCCCCCCGCCCCTTTTCTGCCCACCAACAGAGCTTTCTATTGGTGGGGTCTGATCGCTGCTGGAGGCTTTTGTTTTTTTTTTTTTAAATAAATGTATTTCTCTTTTTTCTTTAAATAAAATTGACTATTTTTTTCCCTTCCACCCCCCGCCAGCCAATCACCGCGATTGGGGTTTGTGCCTCCCCAGTGGACAGCCGAGTGATACGGCTGTCCCCAGTACACCGCTGCCGTAGGTTGCAGCAATGTACAGTGTAAATAGACGGTGGTTTCGCCGTCTAATAGTTTACTAGCGGCGATCGCTGCTGGGAGATTGATGACGGAGAGGAGCTCAAGCGGGGATGCGTGCACGATCCCCAGCAAAACACACCCCCAGGACTTGACACCAAGTTATGCGGTCCTGGGGAGCCGCTGCGTTCACGCCAATCAGCGTGCGTGACGCGTTCGTAAGGTAGTTACAGCAGTCCTGAAGTGTCACAAATCATAAAAGTTAGATACTTACCTCAGTGGAAAGCCTCTGAGGCTTGCCGGATACTTCTCCAACCTACCAATCCAGCGCTAGGTTCCACTTTATCTTCTGACAGCGTGGCTATAAACACGCTTACTTGTGCATGTCCAATGCGGATGCACTTGTTCAATTCTGCTCATCAAAAACGACAACGACCTACTCCTAACCACCCCACACATCTCAAACTCCCATGCATAACTACAGGACTTCACTGGAGCTTCCCCATCCTGTCGAACTCCCTCTACCACTACCCATCAAGCTTGCCCCTTCTTTCAACACCTTCAATCAATCCCTTAGAACTCACCTCTTCAAGTAGGCCTACCCCATTCTGCCAATGCCGTAACTCTCACTGCTGAGAACCTCTCGATGCAGCCCCCCAGTTATTGTGTCACCACCCCTCCCTTTAGATTGTAAGCCTTTGTCAGGGCCCATCCTCCTTTAGTGTCATACTTGATCGTGCACTCTACCCACAGAATAACGTGAACTTGTATTAATGGGACTACTATTCCAGTGTATGATCTGGACATCTGGCATTGAGTACCTTATTACTCATTACCTGTAATGTGTTTTCTGTCACCAACATTATCATTGACAGCCTCTTTGGAAGAGATTCATCTAGTGTGTGTACAAAGCTTTAGACTGGGTAGTGTAGGTTAAGCTAGGTAGCCCTACTCTTCATAGTTTAGCAGGGGCACAGAAGGAGACAAATTAAAACCAAAGGCAAGGTATCAGTTTTGGCTCTCTATGATAATATTTTAATTAAGCTAAGGTGGGAGAAGAATGAAAGATGGTGGAAAACGTGCCCCTTGACACTAACTAGGCCCCAGGTACCTGCTTAGGTTGCCTTGTGAATGATCCTGCTCAGAGCAGGGGAAGCAAATAAATATAAACAATGCTCAAATTACAGATGCAGCAAGTGAAAGAAGGGTCACTAAATATTACTACAGCGCTGATATTTAGAAGGAAAATGTCCCTCTTTACAGACTCTTTAGGCTAGGTTCATACTCTATGTGCAAGATTTTGCCACGAATTGCAATTGTGGTTCCAGTTCAAGAGGACAAGAATCATATCCCAATCGTCCCGAAATGCTGCATTCAGCGTATTTGTGATTTATGCAAATTGCAAACACTGCAGCAACAATTATTCCATAAAGATAAATTCGTACAGCATAAAGTGCTGAAAAGCAGTGTGAACCAGCTCTGACAAGCTGCTCAGTCAGTGTCCCTTGGAACAGTGGCAGATGCAGTCTGATAATTTATTACAGCCAAGTGAACAGTTTACACTATAGACTGCCCTAGAGTGCAATCATGTCACCTGGCTGCTATAAATTAGCAGACTGCTGGAGCTGATGGACACTACTGTGCAGGCTACTGTGATGGAGGGGCTGATGAGCTCTGAGTCTGAGCCATTCTCCAGAATGTACCATTCTCCAGCAGACCAGCAGAAGTAGGGGAGTGTGAGGGCACGCATGTGCATGTACTACTATTGTACTGTACATGCAAGCCTGTTTTGTATCATAGTCGGATCTCCTGGTCACGCTGCCAAGCTGGTCACCTCCCACAGGCTTCCAATTGGTTCGATTTCGAAGAGAAGCAACCTATAGAAGCAGAATGGGTAATCACCAAACAGCAGAGGCGGGACAAGGTCCTCCAGCACCCAAGGCTGAGACACCAGAGTGCGCCCCTCCATCTCTCCGCCCCAGCCGTCACACACTGATTGCTACTAGACTAAGAGGTGCCCCAGGGCCCACAACCTCCCCAACACCTTAATATCTAGTTATCTGGCTTGCAGTCACTGTCATGTATCCCCTTTTCTTATTTCTTTCTGCTTCAAACACAATTAGGAATGACAGCTGAATGAATTGTGCGCCCCCTCCTACACTGCGCCCTGAGGCTGGAGCCTCTCCAGCCTATGCCTCGGCCCGGCCCTGCCAAACAGCGACACGAAGCAGCAGCATGTGTGTGCCTCTGTCGCCTAGCAACCCTGTGTCACTGCTCTGCAGCCTGGATTCCATTACTAACCTCTAGTAATCGTCAGTTGCAGTTTGCCTGAAATTAATTGCACACATTCTGGAATATTCAAGCTCTGACTGGGTGGGCACATGGAGGCAGCCCTGTGCTGTAGTGATGTATAGCTCTGTGTACCTGGCAGGGGCTGACGGCTGTTTATCTCCCTGGCAACCAAACACACACACCAGAAGCACAGACCTGCCCCGGCTGTAGTGTATACAGTGCTGGGATCCATGTAATCCTACCAGGGAATTGGGGAGCGCCTCACACCCCGTTATATTGCTATTAATAGCACAGACTACCAGACCCGGAAAGCGCTTTTATAGGACAAGTCATGTCTCACACGTAAGTACAACCATCACCTCTTCCCGTTTTTATTTATCTCTCAGCATACTCGTTGTGAAACCCCCCAGATTCGTGTAAAATCTATTTATGTGCGACAGGCAGACCTCCCCCAAAGAAACGTCGCACATTACTGCAGCACATAAGAACCATCACTAGCTGCTCTGCGCGAGGCGAGCGCCGGGGACACACGTGCTCCTCGTATGCATTGCTGCTACTAGCAACAAGCTATCTGCGCATGCGTAGCGCACTATACATGCTGTGGTAGCGCACCGCTAGCAGCAGCATGTATAGTGCGCTACGCATGCGCAGATAGCTTGTTGCACAGCTGCAGCGCACTCTCGCACCGTAAACTACTGCGAGAGTGCGCTGAAGCTGTGCAGGCCCCTGGCCCTCACACTTCATTATTCCACATCACACCCCCATGCACACTGCCTGTAGCCTTGTTATCTAGTTATAGCATCAGTTATTATCGCACCTTATCTGCTCTGACAGCAGCAGTCACTATCTCCTGCATATCTGGTTCTACTTTCTACTGTTCTGTACTCACAAATTAACCCTTTCATGCACATCTCTCTCAGTGCAGATAGCTGGCCAATAGGGTTGCTAAATGTATCATTATGCAAGGGCACCAACATGTTCTGCCTTCCTCAAGCGTAATTTAAAAAATTCTGGAATGCACACTGAGAATTCACACCTAAAATTGAAAACGCAAGTGTTTTGCGTTTTTGTGCGTTTTCCCCCCTCAGCACGCCACTGCGCTCTGCATTCCTGGTAAAAGCGCTTTTCTAATCGCTTTTCCAGAGCGGTTTTGTAATTCACTCCCAGAAGCAAGTCAGGAAGTGAAATCTTTGACCCAGAAAAGAATAAATTCAATGTATTTATTCTAAAAACCGTGAACGCAATCGCTGCACAAAGCAATTTTTGTGAGCGATTGCGTTTTTCCCTATACCTTCCATTGAGACAAAATCACCTAAAAAAAGGCACAGGCACTGCTTTGCTGAACGCCTAGCGCACGAACCGCGCTAATATGAACCTTCTCATAAAGACTCATTGCACAAGCGTTTTGTGGGCGATTTAAAAAAAATTGCCTGCACTTGAAAAATGCCCAAAACGACCCTAGTGTGAACAAGCCCTAAACCTAAACCGAGAATGACTGAGCCTGTGGTAACGGGACAGACCTGTCCTGTAGCAATGTACAGCTCTGTGTACCTGGCAGGAGCTGATGGCTGTGCCTCTCCCTAGCAACCAAACAAACACACACCAGAAGCACAGACCTGTCACTGGCTCTTATGCCCTGGCTGTATCTTGTACAGTGCAGAAATCCATATAATCTTACCAGGGAACTGGGGAGCGCCTCACACCCCATTATATTTTATTGCTTTTAATAGCACAGACTACCAAAATTTTTTTTGTAAGACCTGGAAAAGCGCTCTTATTGGAGCAGTCATGTCTCACACGTAAGTACAACCATCACCTCTTCCCGTTTTTCTTTTTCTATCAGTAGACTCTTCGGAAATCCCTCTGATTCATGTTAAATACATTTCTGTCACGTCTGGCCTTGCATCATCTTTTCCTGCAGCAAGAGTAACGTGAAAAGGATTTTTTAGAGAACTGATTTATGTAGTGTTTCAGAGAAAACCCAGTATTGTTTAGCAAGAGGCATAGAACCTGCTATGTTTAAGGATTAGTTTGCACTGATGGTTTTAAGGATGGTAGACTGCAGACAGACTTTTTACCGCCTACCTATCTCCACAGTGTTGCAAGTTTCTGTGGCTGTTAGTAATAATGTGTCTTTAAAGGACCACTGTCGTGAAAATATTAACATTTTAAATATATGTAAACACATACAAATAAGAAATTTGTTTCTTCCAGAGTAAAATGAGCCATATAAATCACTTTTCTCCTACGTTCCTGTCACTTACAATAAGTAGTCGAAATCTGACATTACCAACAGGTTTTGGGTTAGTCCATCTCTTCATAGAGGATTCTCAGCATGACCTTTATTCTTTATAAAGACACTCCCTGAAAAAAGATTTATGCAAAGATCCTGGCCAGCCTCCCTGCTACCGTACACTTTTTTTGGCAGTTGGATGGAGCAACTGCCATTTACTAACTGCTTTTGAAAATAAAGAAATCCCTGAGAATCCCCCATGAGGAGATGGGCTAGTCCAAAACCTGTCAGTTCTGTCATATTTCTACTATCAACTGTAAGTGACAGCAACATAGGAGAAAAGTAATTTATGGCTCATTTTACTCTGGAAGAAACATACTTCTTATCTGTATATATTTACATATATTTTAAATGTTAAGGTTTTGGTGACAGTGGTCCTTTAAGAGCCCTATACCACAGTTGTCCATAGCTGCAGTAACCACTGTCAGGCTCCATATTCATATCATTTCTTTTTACTACCTTCAAACAATGACTGGGGATGTTCAATAAGATGCAAATAATTTTGAGTTGATGCAATTTATATGATAATTGTATGCATATTTATGCATAGATTTGTGTACAATTAGCGTAAACATTTGTATCAACTCGGAATTGTTTGCATTTCATTGACCATCCCTGTTGGAGAGGTGTACAGGTGGACACTTTACATTGACATTGCTCTGATGCCTTGTTCACATTGCGTTCCATTCGCGTGTCCGTCCACGTTGTTTTTTTTTTAGGCGTCTTTTTTTTCAAATTCCCTGTGCTTGGGTGGGCGATTCGTTTTTGTGCTTAGCGGTTTTCTAAGCGTTTTTTTCCGAGCGGTTTTGTAATTCACTCCCTGACGCAAGTCAGGAAGTGAACTCTTTGACCCATAAAAGAATAAATACAATGTATTTATTCTTAACGTGAGTGCAATCGCCTTAATGCGCGTTTTTGTATGCGTTCGCCAATTTTCCTATACCTTCCATTGAGGCGGAATCGCCCCAAAAATGGAACACGCACCGCTTTCCTAGCCGCACTGCGCACCACCCGCGCTGATATGAACCTTCTCATAGACATTCATTGGCCACGCGGTCAGGGGGGCGTTTTTAAAAACCGCAGGAAGCCGAAAAAAAACCCGAAAAGGCCTGCAGTGTGAGCAAGCCCTGAGAGTGGCTAAAGATAAGTTCACATCCTGCGTATTGAATAGTAATGTCATTTCTAATTGCAAAGTAACATTCTGCAATGAACGGGCAATCGGCATGGATTCCATTGTAATAATGTGAGCCAAGCGGTGCACTATGAATGAAAACTATACACGTAATCGCCACATTACAAATGAATGGAGGTGAGGTGCTGAGAGAAGACTCTACTTTTTAAATCTGTTGTGATGTCCTGTATGTGCATCACAATGGATTCAGTGTTACAGATTGCCCAGTAAGCTCATGGTGAACCAGAACTCTAGTGCTACCTACACACATGCGACTACGATCAATCGTTGTTAACGACGAACGATCTTTGAATTGACGAAAGAACGACCGGAGTAAAGTTAGTTCTAAAAAGTGTGTAACGATCACATCGTTAGAACGAACGTTAGACCACGTAAAAGCACTCAATGCGCCTGCGCATAAAATTGTAAAGTTCCCTGGAGAAAAAGTGAAATGCGCATGTCCAGCCTGGTACAAACGATCGTTTCCAACGATGTACTACTTTTGCAAACGATCGTCGTTGGTTAAAATCCGCCGAGACAGAACTTTCTTTTGTAGCGGTTTGGCTCGTTCGTCGTTTGACTTAATAGTCGGTGGTTCGTTTTTTGTAATGATCGTCGTTGGTAAAGATCGGGGAACGATCGTTACAAACGACTATAGTCGCATGTGTGTACGCACCTCTAGACACAGAACATTTATATTGCGCTTTTCTCCTGGTGGACTCAAAGTGTGAGAGCTGCAGCCACTAGGATGGTCTATAGGTAGTAGCACTGTTAAGGTGCCCATACATTAGAACAAATATGGGCAGATTCAACCAAGAGGCGAATTTATCTCAAATCGAATCTGATTAGAGATAAAATTGTCTCTAATCGAATCTGCCCATACACTACAGGCCGATTCCCGTCCGATTTCAGCATGAAATCATCAGGGAATCGGCTGAGCCGCCGCGTCCGCCCACCGCTGCCCCCAAAATGTATAAATGTATGTAGTGTGTGTGCATTTATACATTACCTGTCCTGTAGCAGCTCGCCAGGTCCATCCATCCATCTCGCCGGGTAAGTCGCGCTATGTCTGACACGTGACGTCAGACATAGTGCCACAGGATGTCTGACGTCCCGGAAATGGATGGAAACCGCGTGGAGGTTGACACCAGACAGGTAATGTATAAATGTACTACACTACATACATTTATACATTGCAGCGGGAGTTTCGTCGTCTCTTCGCTCGTTCGCAATTCGGCCGCCGTACCACCGACCAACCAACCTCGGCCTGACATTTTCCAACATGCGCGATCGACTGTGCGGCCAATTTCTGTCCCGAAATTAGTTGCTTTGTCGGTTGGCATGCACTTGGCAACACCAATTTTTATCCAATTCGATTATAATAATCGAATTGGATGGTCGATTGGTTGGTTGGTCGCCTAGTGTATGGCCCCCTTTAGGGAGTCTAGCCCAAGGTCTACTGAATAGGTGCCGGCTTACTGAAAAGGAAAAGCCAAGTTTGAATCCTGGTCTCTTGTGTCAGAGGCAGAGCACTGTACATACACACAGTACACTGTCCTGCCACTAATAGGAGTGTGTAAGGGGTTGAAAAGGATAAAAAGCCCTCTTATTATAATGCTGTGCAGAACAGAAGTTTGGCCACAAGAAGAAGAGGGTCCTGCCTATTATATTTTGTCAAATAAAACGTATCCACAGGAAATAGACAAATACCATGTTTGTAGTTAGCACGCTCCCTTCTGTGTGTAGGCATACTGCTGCTGGCAAAGTGGCAGCAGCTAATGAGTGGTTGTTACTGCTGCTGGCATAGTGGCGACTGCTAATCAGGGGCTACTACTGCCACTGTTACAGTGACGGCTGCTAATCAGTGACTGCTACTGGCACCGTGGCAACAGATAATCAGCAGGTGCAGCTGTCACAGTGGCAGCAGATAATCAGGCGCTGCTACTGCTCTGGTACAGTGATGGCTGCTAATCAGTGACTGCTACTGGCACAGTGGCAGCAGATAATCAGCGGCTGCAGTTGCCACAATGGTGGCTGCTAATCAGCGGCTGCAGCTAGCATAATGGTGGCTGCCATTCAGTGGCTGCAGCTGGCACAATGGTGGCTGCTAATCAGCGGCTGCAGCTGGCACAATGGTGGCTGCTAATCAGCGGCGGCAGCTGGCACAATGGTGGCTGTTAATCAGCGGCGGCAGCTGGCACAACAGTGGCTGCTAATCAGCGGCTGCAGCTGGCACAATTGTGGCTGCTGCTGGTACAATGGTCGCTGCTAATCGGAGGCTGCTGCTGGCACAGTGGCAGTTACATTATGTTCCCCCTTCACCTACCATGTACATGTCAAGTTCTGCACCAAAGGCTTCCCAGATCCTCTTCAAGCCCACTGCTGCTGCCCAGGACCCTCTTCTTCTTCTGGCTGTGCCCCTGACTGTATGCAAGTGCATGAAACTGCTGGTGCACAGCCTTTTCCTTTGTCACTGTTACTCATTGTTACTCATTGTTCCTCTGCCTCCTCCATTGCAACAGCACATGACGCTAGCCTGGCGGCTGGCAACGAGTTTGTACAACTTGGGGCCAGAACTGCAGCCTGATGAATCCAGTCCTGATCCCTGCGGGCAACAGTAATCATGTGTACGCTCCTTAATATATTTAATATGTGAACTTTAGCATCAGATAGCACATATGTGATGAAATAATAGAAAAAAGATATAGACTCTCCTTCATCAGGGTAAAGATATTTGGCTATTCAAAAAACAACCAAATCAACCTTATTGAAAGTAACATCAAATAAAGAAACTCTTGACTGATGTTAAACACTTACAGAATTAAAAACATATCAGCAAGCTTCAGACGTATGTCTTCAGGGCCATTTGCATGAAGGCACATTCATCTGTATAAGTGTTGGATCTGTCTTATTGACAAAAAGTTTTGGCAGCAGATGGAGACATTTATTTGTAACAAGTTACAAATAACTTGTAAGCTGACTCCGTGGAATGCTTTACTGAGCCTCCCTGTTGGGCTTTACTAAATCCATTAAGAAATTAATACATTTTATTCTGCTTGCATCCAAATGGTCTATCAAGAAGTCTTGGAAATCCCCTAATTTGTGTGTATCTCAAAGGGCTGTAAAATACATCAAATACTGTATGTACTAATAGGAGGCTACTAGCTACGCCCAATGGTATGCTTATTCAAGCAATCAGATTTTGGACCTTTTGGATGAATAATAACATGCTGTTACGGCAGTACTCTTTCTAGCATGAAAAGTATATTATTTTAGTTACAAGGAAATGCTATTATTATTATTTATTTATCTCCTTTACGGCGCTGCTGCGCAGCAGCGCTCCGCATGTTTACATTTAGCCTGCGAGCCGCGATCGGAGGCTCGCAGGCTGTTCACAGAGACACCCTTCGTGAACTGACACGGAACGGCCGATCGAATGGAAACACCACTTCGATCTGCCAACGCGTATCGGCGTGAGGCGGTCGTTAAGTGGTTTTTAAAGAGGAACCATAATGACATATGCAGTAAATTATTCATTATTATTCATAAATTATATATTGCTGTATGTTGATATGTAGCCCTGCCCTTTCACTGAGGCTTAGCACCGTCCCCCGAAAACAGAGATCTCATCTACTGGAATTTGACTGCACCTGATAAATTTAAGAAAGTAAATCAGGCAGAGGGAAGATTTTACAATTGGCCAACACGCTTCTAGCAGGGTAATCACGGAGTCGAGCATGCGCACGCGCGTTCCCTGCTAAACTGCAGCTCCAGGACTTGACACCAATCAGCGTTAGGTGGTCCTGGGGCTACCGTCACGGTCACGCCCGTAGGCGTGACACGGTCATTAAGTAGTTAAAGGACACCTGAAGTGAAAGGTTTATGGAGGCTGCCATATATATTTCCTTTTAAGTAATACAGTGGCCTTGCAAATCTTGTCAAATCTAACATAATTAGCTACATGCTTCTTTCTGATGTGATTGAGACACTTGTGCAGCCAAATGGGGGGCACAGGAGCGATCCGCTGTGATAGGCTGACGGGGGGAGGGAGAGAAGGTGGGAGGGAAAATAAATAAGAAAATAAGCAAATTTCTAGAAAAAAAAAATTATAAAAAAAGCATAAACATTGTGGGAGCGATCAGACCCCACCAACAGTGAGCTTTAGAAAATAAATGGCCTGGTCACTAGGGGGGTTTAACACTGCGGTCCTCAAGTGGTTAAACCTGTTATACATGAATCATTGATGTTTGATATCCTATTCAATTCTTTTATCAAACTGATTGAAAATCAATTATTTCCTTTTGAATTCAAATCACCAAATGTTAATGTGGAATATGGAAAGAATCTTGATTTGGTCAACTAAAAAAAAATTTCCATCGATTATACAAATATTTGTATAGTTTTTAAAGCTCTTCGTTAGATTCCTGTTTCATTGAATTTAGGAGCATGCACACAAATCTGCTACTTTCAGTGTGTATTTCTCCTGCAGAATCAACCACCGATTCATTGCCATGTATGCCATTGCTGTCCCTCCATTCATTTTAATTCATTGTTGATATTTTGTCTACAAGTTGAATGTATTGAAAGGTGAGCAAATGTAAATTGATTTTTTTGCCCTGCTAGGCCTCGTTCACTTTAGCAAACTTGTGTTTAGAGCATACCGCAATCACACGCCATCTGCATTGCGCTGCTAACCTCATTCACTACAGTTAAAAACAAGGAACACCAAGAGTCCCAATAGTGTAATATGTACTGGTAAATGGTTAATAGATAAATATTAAGAGTAAATATTAATACTCACAAACCTAGGTTACCATTAGGCAACCACTGTAAAAGCAGGTGGGGAGATTTTCCTGACCCCACTCAGGAATAAGAAGTCGCTCTCTGTAGATGAGAAAAAGGGGGTTCAACCTTCCACCCAGGGTGGACTCAATATTATGCAGGAGAACAGAGGCGCCAAAAGGATAAAAGGAAGCTAAATGAGCTTAAAAAAACAAATTCTTGGTAAATAGAGGAGGTAGTGGTGGACTTACCTCCTCCAAGTAGACACACAACGACTGTAGTAAAGACAGTCAATATATTTTATGTATGAACTCCAAATATGCAACGCGTTTCGCAGGTTTGATCCCCTTCATCAGGCAATAACAACGGAGCAATAGCATATGTGGTCTGTAGAAGAGCTAGGCACCTCTGTGAATGGGTCAGTGCTGCAGTTTGCAATAAATGCATGCAGTAGTACGATATAGCAACTTACTGCTGTGCAGCGCATTAAGTGAGAAGTCAGACATTTGCATTTTATACACTTCTAAGGTTCTTGTGTGTCAAACAAGAAAGTTAATGGTGACAATAAATACCCACTGGGCCCCCTATGCTTCAGGGCCCCATAGCAGATGCTTTGGCTGCTATGGCTATTGCTATGCCCTCGCCTGGCAACATGCTAACACTTCCTGGAGACATTCAAAACACCTGACCTTGCTAAAAGAGCCAAATAATCGATATTTCACTCTGTGTGCTCACAGTTTGTATGAAAAGGAAGACATCAGCTGAACAGGTTGGTTACATTCATGTCAAGAAATAAAACAGCATATAATTTATCCCTTTCTATCTTCTGGTTGAGTGCAAACGGCGAGTGTATTCACTTGCAGAGCGCAGATTTGCCAGTCTAGTGTGCGTTACAGGTGTGATTTATAGAGTCACACTGAGAAAGTCTCAGTTCTTTCACCATCTGATTCACTTTATCAGACCATCTAAAAACATTATGTTCCAGAATGCAGAAGCGTCCAGTAGACTCTCTGGGCATTTGAGGATCTAATGTGCTGCAGCCAGGCTCCTCAATGGGGCTTTTAATAAGTTCATTGCCCTTCACGCTGGTTATATCTCTGTAAGACTCGCCTCTTCTCCCATCTTTCACAGGAATGAGGAGATTTGAACACGGGACGCATGCTGCACCCATTAATTCAGTAAGGACCGAGAGAGATTTGCCAGAGTTATTTTTAAAGGTGAAATGTGTGTAGCGATCAGGAGCGTTCTGCCTCATTATATCGCAGCCATTTCTCGATACGCCAGATTTGTTTAATAGGCGAGAATCAGTAGATTAAGCATTTATGACTAATATTCCCTGGATATAAGCCTTGTATTATGTCTAACCTGGATAAATTATGGATCGTTAGGGCACTCACTGTTAAACAGCTCCTTTCTGTGGGTGATAACAGGCAGCGATGCAGAGGTGCTGATTATTCCTTTATTGCTGGAGGGGCCAGAGATGAATACATAAGGCATACTGTATGTACACTCATTGTGCTCATGCACACATTCATTTGATTGTGGCTCATTTTAGGGCTTTAAACGTTGAGTACGATAAATGGTAATAGACGTCTGTGATAGTATTCTTCTAATTGTACAGTGTTTGGTAATTACTGCAATGCTACTATTAGTCTTGAAGTCTTTTACTCTGACCTTTTCAAGCCAAGTTAACCTTTTCATTGCAGCTGTAGCATGGTTAAGTAGGATGGAACATGATTGCGCTGTGCAATATAGCAGACAGTATTTAGCTTGGAGATACTATATGTTCAAAGAGAGCATTTATATAATGGTAAAGCATGGATGCTACAGATCTATTCATTTATCTTACAGAGAAATTCTGATTACTCAAATAAGACAGCTCAGCTCTGCGGCCCTAAACTCAGAACTTCCTCTCTGCTCTAAAATATAAGCAACAGCATAATCACCTTTACAGAAAAACATGTATTTGTTGCAGCCCACATAACTCCTGCAATAAATCTGCAGTGTGTCTGCTTTCTGCTTTCATATATTTCAGTATTATTGGGAGTAAGTCATGGAAACAGACAAAGTGTTTAAATCCTGTTTTTATAAATTAGCGGAGGCTGCCGAGACTGCCGAATTTATGTGCTGATGCAGCTGAGAGTTCAAATTACAATTGTGATTACTTGCACCTGAGGGGGAATTAGACAGGCTCTTCACTCTAAACACAAACAGGGTGGAATAATCTGTGTTTTCCTCGTGTCCTGTGCATGAGTTCAGGTCCACTTTAAAGGTAATCACCAATGTCTTCTTCACAAGTTTCCTTAAAGAGAATCTGTAATAAAAAAAAACCTCTGGAGGATACTTACCTCGGGAGGGAGAAGCCTCCAAGGCTTCCCCCGTCCTCCTGTGTCTCGACAATACAGCGCTGCAGCTCCCCGAACCGCAGCAAGGTAAATATTTAGCTACTGTGATCCTGCTCAGGTGCACCAGCGGCTCTTTGTTTGGGTTAAGGCGGAAATAGCCAAACTGTAATGTACGGGGCAGCTGCGGCGAACAACACCGCCGCCGCAGCTGCCTCCATGCGGCGATCCGTTCCTCTAGCGTCCAGGACGCCGAGGACAGAGCCGTCGTTTTTGCCGGGGGTCGCCTTAGCGCGCAGGCGCGCGCACAGACGGGACCCTTATGCGGGGAGGAAGCCCGTCAGCTGACTTGCTGGTCAGCTGACGTGAGAGGAGACCCACGGCGCCCAGGATTGGCTGATGAGAGGGGGGCGTGCCAGTGAGGTCTCCTCTGCTTCATAAGCCTCCGGGCTTCATTGTGACTTTGTCTGTTGTCGTGAATACTAGCGTGTTAGCGCTCAGACCTTAGGCTAGTTCCCTGGTGTTGATGCTAAGGATTTCACACCAAGATTAGGATATTGCTACCTTGAGATTGTTATGTGTTTAGACTAGTTCCCGGGTGTTGATGCTAAGGATTTCACTATCCCCACAGTAGAACAATAGCAGATCCGGCACAGGTTGCAGTAAACCAGTATTCTTTTATTCCAGCAGGTACATACAAAACAGTGGAAGTAAAGAGGTGGTCGGCCTGACAGCCGTTTCACGGGTTCCCCCGCTTCTTCAGAGGCACAAAAGATAGGGTACCCAGGCAATAACCCCCCATTATATATGCTGCTGCATAAAGTTTACCTTCCCGATCGCCTCTATAGCGCCATTGGAAACGCCCGCTTTACTTCCACTGTTTTGTATGTACCTGCTGGAATAAAAGAATACTGGTTTACTGCAACCTGTGCCGGATCTGCTATTGTTCTACTGTGGGGATATTGAGCTTCTATGAAGTGTGAGCACGGTTGAAAGGTTATCGGATTCCAGCTGCTGCTTCCAGTCGCTTGAGTGCCAGTCTCATCTCTTTTGCTTCTCCTTATTTGTTGCTAAGGATTTCACACCCAGACTAGGTTATTGCTTACTGTATTGATTTCCTGTGTATGACTATTAGCTATTACCTCTGACCCTGATCCTGCCTTCTGATTCTGTACTTTCGCCTATCTGCCTACCTGTTGCTGAACCTCTGCCTGATTACCGATTACTCTCTTGTCTCACGATTCTGTACCGATACGTACCTACCTGTTGCTGAACCTCTGCCTGATTACCGATTACTCTCTTGTCTCATGATCCTGTACTGATACTTACCTCTCTGTTGCCGAACCTTGCCTGCCTGACCATTCTACTCACCAGTGGGCCCTCGCCACTGGTGAGGTGTTACTACGCCAGCTCCGCTGGTGAAAGCAGTTCTGCTAGGCTATAGTCCAGCCTTAATTACCTGCTCGTTAGGTAACCTGTCACTGTAGTGTTACTGTGTCTGGCAGGCTTCAGTTAGTTTGACTCACTGGTGAGGTCTCATTGATTCTGCAGATCACTAATAATCAGGTATACATCTGTATTGTTGATGATACTGCAGATCATCAATAATCAGATACTCTCTGTGTGCTGACACCAACCGTTACAGAACAACAGACCAGTAAAGTATAATGGAGGCACTCTGCCAACGGGTCGACGTGTTAACCACCACCGTTAATGAACTCATCAATACGGTGAACACTCAACAGACTCAGATTAACCAGCTAACTGAGTCAGTTAACCGATTATTGGACCCTAATACTCGAGTGTCTCCCCCTTCTGTGATCGAGCCGAGGGTGCCCCCACCTGAAAAATTCTCGGTGCATCGCTCGGATTTTAGTAATTTTAAGCATAGATGCTTGTCATATTTTGAATTACGACCTGTTTCTTCTGGTACAGAAGCTCAACGGGTCACATTCATTAAGACTTTATTGTCTGGAGACTCCCAGTCTTGGGCCTACAGTCTCCCTACGGGGCATAAGGCCTTGGTCTCAGTAGAGGAGTTCTTTAAAGCCATGGCCGTAATTTATGACGACCCAGATTTGGCAGTGACATCTGAGAGGAAGTTAAAAACCCGTTAAAGTTTATGCTGCCGAGTTCAGGAGATGGGCAGTATCAGCCAGGTGGGGGCAGTATGCACTCTTGAACTGTCTCTTGTCCGGATTGTCTGACGCTGTGTCTGATCTTATGTTGGGTCATCCAGAACCCAAAACTCTGGATAAGGCCATTTCTTTGGCCATCAAGATTGATAGACGAGTTCGTTATCAAAAACAAACTCGGGCTAAGCCCCCAAGAAAGTTTTCCTCCTGCACTTTCTCAGCTCCTACGCCTTCCTCTCCACCAGCTGACGAGCCAATGCAAATTGGGCAGGTTAAGCTCTCAGAGGTAGAGAAAAATCGAAGGCGAGCCGAGGAGTTATGCTTATACTGTGCCGATAAGGGGCATATGGTTTCTGCTTGTCCTAAGAAGGCGGAAAACTCTATCGCCTAGGAGTAGCTGGAGGTACTACCCTAGGCGATCTTGATATACCTCTAAGTAATAAATGTGTATTGCTTCCTTGTACAATCACCTGGGAGGGTCAGGTTCGCACTACTGAAGCTTTTGTAGATTCTGGTTCTGCTGTTAATGTTATGTCGGCAAGCTTCGGCAATAAATTTGTTTTTCCGTTGCTTCCACTGGGGGAACAGATTAAAATTACTGCGGTGGACGTTTCTCCACTGCCGGTCACCATCACTCAGACCCCTGAATTGGTATGCCAAATTGGAGCCCTACATAGAGAACTAATGCAGTTTCTGGTATTGGAGATGTCCACATCCACGGTCATCTTAGGCATGCCATGGTTAAAAAAGCATTCCCCAGATATTGACTGGCGTACCAGACAGTTGTTAAGCTGGTCTCCCTTCTGTCATGACCACTGTTTGAAGCAGGTTCCCATTGCGGCGAATGAGGCCCAAGTACTTGGAACCAGTGAACAGGATCCAGAACCCTCTGGGGCACAGGTTGAAGTGGATTGGGCCTCAGAGCTGGGTCCTTTTCAACAGGAAGTTCCTGAGGGTAAACCTGAGGAGGTTCTTTTTGTTCCCCTCCACTTGAGATTCAAGGTTTTGGAGGCATTCCATGCCCATAAAAATGCTGGTCACCCGGGGGTGGCTCGCACCCTGGAATGATTAAATCGGAGTGTCTGGTGGCCCTCCGTCACTTCTGATTGCAAGGAATTCGTGGGAAGCTGTGCTGTTTGTGCCAGGAGCAAGGCTTCTAGGCGAGCGCCTGCCGGCACCTTACAGCCGCTTCCCGTGCCCGAGGAACCCTGGACCCATGTGTCCATGGACTTTGTGGGCGAACTGCCTCTCTCTGAGGGTAAGACGGTCATTTGGGTGGTAGTCGACAGGTTCAGTAAGATGGCACACTTCATCCCCTTGTACGGATTCCCCTCTGCACAAGAACTGGCAGAGCTTTTTATTCTTCACATTTTCAGACTGCATGGGATTCCCCAGGATGTGGTATCAGATAGGGGAGTCCAGTTCACCTCTCGATTCTGGAAAGCTTTCTGTCAGCAATTGGGGATGAAGTTATCGTTCTCCTTCGGCTACCACCCACAGACCAACAGCCAAACTGAGAGGGTAAATCAGGCTCTTGAGCAATTTCTTAGGTGTTATGTGGCCGATGCCCAGACTGATTGGGCCAAGTTCTTGCCGTATGCCGAGTTCGCCCACAACAACTTAAGGTCTGCTTCATCAGGATTCTCCCCGTTCCAGGTTGTTACGGGGAGATCACCCAAATTCTCACCCCTGCCTGTGGTGGCTTCGCCTTTTCCAGCTTTGGAACATTGGTCTGAGACTATGAGAAGCATCTGGCATAAGGTGAAACAAAATTTGAAAAAGGCCTTTTTTACTCAAAAGAGGCAGGCCGACAAAAGACGGTCGGTGGAATGGAAGTTCACACCGGGAGATTTAGTGTGGATTTCCACTCGACACTTGTCCCTAAGGCAGCCCTCTGTGAAATTGGGTCCCACATTCATAGGGCCCTATTCCATTTCAAAGAAGGTGAATAATGTTACCTATGTGGTGTCACTTCCCCCCAGTTTCAGAGGTGGTAGGACATTCCACGTTTCGCTTTTGAAGCCTGCCGTTTATCTGGGTGCTACTCCTCCTCCCCCTGTGGTGATTAACGGAGAACCAGAGTATGAAAAAGAAAAGATTTTGGATTCTCGAAGAGTACGTAAATCTTTACAGTATCTGATCCACTGGCGAGGGTATGGTCCTGAAGAAAGATCCTGGGTACCACTCTCTCGCATGCATGCAGAGGAACTCAGGATGGAGTTCCATAGGATGCATCCTGATAGGCCAGGTGGTGCGTGTTCGGAGCCCACGCCTAGAAGGGGGGGTACTGTAACAGCACCGCCGCCGCAGCTGCCTCCATGCGGCCATCCGTTCCTCCAGCGTCCAGGACGCCGAGGACGGAGCCGTCGTTTTTGCCGGGGGTCGCCTTAGCGCGCAGGCGTGCGCACAGACGGGACCTTTATGCGGGGAGGAAGCCCGTCAGCTGACTTGCTGGTCAGCTGACGTGAGAGGAGACCCACGGCGCCCAGGATTGGCTGATGAGAGGGGGGCGTGCCAGTGAGGTTTCCTCTGCTTCATAATCCTCCGGGCTTCATTGTGACTATGTCTGTTGTCGTGAATACTAGAGTGTTAGCGCTCAGACCTTAGGCTAGTTGCCTGGTGTTGATGCTAAGGATTTCACACCAAGATTAGGATATTGCTACCTTGAGATTGTTATGTGTTTAGACTAGTTCCCGGGTGTTGATGCTAAGGATTTCACACCCAGACTAGGTTATTGCTTACTGTATTGATTTCCTGTGTATGACTATTAGCTATTACCTCTGACCCTGATCCTGCCTTCTGATTCTGTACTTTCGCCTATCTGCCTACCTGTTGCTGAACCTCTGCCTGATTACCGATTACTCTCTTGTCTCACGATTCTGTATCGATACGCACCTACCTGTTGCTGAACCTCTGCCTGATTACCAATTACTCTCTTGTCTCACGATTCTGTACCGATACGTACCTTCCTGTTGCTGAACCTCTGCCTGATTACCGATTACTCTCTTGTCTCACGAGCCTGTACTGATACTTACCTCTCTGTTGCCGAACCTTGCCTGCCTGACCATTCTACTCACCAGTGGGCCCTCGCCACTGGTGAGGTGTTACTACGCCAGCTCCGCTGGTGTAAGCAGTTCTGCTAGGCTATAGTCCAGCCTTAATTACCTGCTCGTTAGGTAACCTGTCACTGTAGTGTTACTGTGTCTGGCAGGCTGCAGTTAGTTTGACTCACCCGCCCACCGGGTGTTCATTTGCCTGCAGTATATTCTCAATCACTCGCTACTCGGGAGATTCAGCCTCATTAGTATTGTTCCTCCAGCATGCTGGAGGTGGTACGTTAGTGCACGCTTAGTGTACTGTTTATACCTCACCAGCCCCTCTGGTGAGGTCTCATTAACCATTAAAGTTACGGTTGCACCCAAACACTTACACTTTATTAGGTGACCAGAGGTTAGCCATACTTGTATTATTGGTGATTCTGCAGATCACTAATAATCAGGTATACATCTGTATTGTTGGTGATACTGCAGATCATCAATAATCAGATACTCTCTGTGTGCTGACACCAACCGTTACACAAATCCGATAGGATTCACTCTACTGCGTAGTAGAGCGGATACGATCAGGATCAGCTATTTTCGCCTTACCCGAACGAAAAGCCGCTGGTGCGCCTGCGCAGGATTGCGGTAGGTAAATAAATCAGCGCTTGTCAGGGAAGGTTTTGGGGGAGCCAGCGCTGGATTCGCAGAAGTTACAGGGGAGGGGGAAGCCTCATTTGGACTCTGAGGCTCTCCCTTCCCGAGAGGGCTTTTTTATAAGTACAGGTTCTCTTTAAAGTGTATTCCAGATTCCTCTCAGTATATTTAGCTAATGTGTTGATATTTTTATTTGTATTACAACAAACAATATTGATTTGTCATATACTGTACATTGTTTTATTATCTACTGCTGTGGTTTTGTGGTGGAGTTTGCATTTAGACCCTGCCTCCTCTTCCAACACACCCCTACCCCTCCCATCCTAGGGACACGATAGGAGATGGTCCCTTCCTCTCATCCCCAGCTGCCTTTGTGTATATACAATATAAATACCGTGTTTGTTGTTTGTATCATTCAGCTATGACAAAACATGTTAGCCATATATTTTTTTTTTTTTGCTACATCTAATAATAAATTGTGACCTAATTGAGACAAGTGTAGATTTATTTTCTTGTTTGTTCATTCATTATCTGGTTTGTAGGGGCCTGGGATTCAGCACTGCCTACAGTTTTTGGGCTGGGTAGTTAGAGCGGTACTCATATTGTGTTTTCCAGCTAATGTGCAGATGTCACATGCTCACTATCACCAATATGACTATTGTTCCCACATCTTACAACTAATGTATGCCATTCTTTGGCCCTGAGGTCTTTACATTTTTTTTTTACTTTTTGGGGGGAGTTTTAGAACATGTAAGAACAAAATACAGTTATCAACAAAGGTATCCCCATCATGGAGAGTCTCTCATCCTTGACGGATGTTAAACTCTCCTGCATTTGCTTGCCTGTCAGTCTATCAGAAGCCAACAGAAAGACTATCATGTGCAGCGATATTCTTTATTCAAGTAAACTGGGGCCTAATAAAACCAACTGAAGTCTCTGTTGTGCAGCACTACATAGCAGCACTGAAAGCAGTAATTCCTGTGACTTTATACGTAAGATGCTGGAGCTACTTCAGGTGGAAGGACGAAACATCCAAACACTCAGCAACCTTACAGATTGTAAACAAATTGGTTTATCCCCATGGACAGCTCTGGTTGAAAGTTGTGAGGTGATGCTTAGTAACATTGTTGAAAACCATCTGTTTCAGCCTCTGTGGGTGGTAGGAGTGAGACTAATCTGTCATGTGTAGCATTGATTTATTTTATATAAATGTTTCAGAGATGTTTTTTTTTTTTAAGAAAAAAGTGAATTAAAAGGCGTGCGAGGGTGTTTTTACATAACTTTAGTCTGAATAGACCATGTCCATTTTTTGAACACCAGGTTCTTGTGGGCAGAGGTAGCAGACTTATAAAAGCTGTGGAGAGCTTAATACGCTTGATCTAGTGCCAGTAATCTAACAGTAAATGCTAGATAATTTTCTAATTTTGATATGTAGACTATTGTGATTGTTAGCAAAAGTACTTCTTAAAATGTCCCCTTTTGCAGTAGGAGTGAATGTGTGTACAGCAGCAGCCTGTGTGAGACGTGCAATGTGCCTGTGAGAGCAGGTGCATTCATAAAATAATTAAGAGTGCGTTTCACATTCCCTGCTTGGCTGGGAATCCTACATCTGAGGCCTGTTCCTCCCACTCTGTGGGTTTTCGTTACATTTCCGCAAGTCAGGCTTTTCCTTTGTGCTCCTATGTTAGAAATAGGAGATGGAGAAAATTAGTGCAACCTGCTAATACTTAGTTATGCCCATAAAATGGTGCTAAAGGGTGCTAAATAAACCCCCCAGCACTAATATATGTGCAGTATCACAAAGTACTTATTAAATATATTTGTACCAGTAGAATAGGATGCTTCATGCTACTCTGAAGACAATTGCTACAACTCACTAAGCTCATCTTCTGTCTTTAATAACGAATAACTGAACTGGAAGAGCTCTTAACTAGTACGCTATCCAGCCAGGCAAACCTTAAAATAAGGATTCTGTCCTTAAGTTAAGGAGTGATTTCTAAAGTTAAGGTTCCAATCCTTAAAATAATAATATAATTCTAAAGTTAAAGACAGGATGTTTATTCACAGAGAGGAATGCAAGTGATAACAACTGTAAAGTGTGTGAGGAATTATCACCTGGCCTGAGCTTTCATAAGGTGGATTGTTACTACAGACTACAATGTAAGTGAACTTCGGTGCCATGAGAGCAGATAGGGAAGAGTACTATTCTTACCAAAAGAGAACCAAAGATTAGTAGGCTCCTCTCAGAGGTTCTCTATCCTTCTGTGCTGTGAACCAACAACGGTTGTTGCAGTAGTTCTGCATCTTTTAATATTTAGATACATGCATTATGGTATTTGCGACTGGTTTTGTTTACTTGGCATATGCTGTTTTTATGTCCATCTGCTCCCACTTTCTCCACTGTCTGCAGTACAGTACACCTCACAAAGACCCCTATCCACTCTTTATCTGTAATAGGTTTCAGCAAAAAAGATCATTGTAGCAGGTTGTGGAGATCCTGGCCTTCAGCCACGGCAATGGGGAAACTTTGGTTTAGGAATAAATCTTATGAAATTTCACTTTATAGATCAGAGGTATTGACAGCAGTGACACATCAGGTTACTAATTTCAGAGTAACTGAGAAGCTGTTGCATGGTTCAGCCTATAAAATATCCACTTCCATTTTGCAGAAGTGACATGAATTATAACAAGGTTGGCTGACTTTAAACAACGTTTTTTTTTTAATGTGTGAATTATATAAACATTTTTTTTAATCTGTGGATATAAAACCTAAATCCCAGGACTTAAGTTTGGGTTTGGTTTCTGTGATTTCTAAATAGTCAAGAAGCACATTTGTCCGGCTGTATCAGTTTTCCATTGTTTTTAAGTGGTCTGTATTTCACAGTCATTGCTGTGCATAGATGTTAACATATTAGTAACCTAATACTGTATATAAAGTATTAACCGTAAGAGTTTACTGTGCAATTGTTTACATCAATCACCAATAAAAGTCTATTACTGGTTAGCGATCACAGATGTTTTGTGTTACTGTAGCTTGTCTGGTTGCACAACTGTAATAAACAGACCATAATTACTTTGAATTAAGCAATTAGTTACAGATATATTAATCAAAAGGTAACATTTGCGGTTTTCATGAAACATGGTTCCTGGTAAGATGTGCAGATAGAGACCTGTGTGTCGTCTCGTTAAAATACGGTTAAAGATTTATCCAAGATTTCAACAAGGGGCTGCATCTGCCAGGGTGCGTTAAGGTGAAACGGACGTGAGCCTCGACCTCACTACACAAATACAGAAAGAATTTGGCAGGGTGAGCAGTCTGCACATTAAAGCTGCCCAAAGACCTTCTAAGCTGAACTTGTGCCAGCCTCACTATTCTCCCTAAACAAAGCGGGCACCATGGTGATAACTGGGCCCAATGCACATATGCCTTTTCAGCCCCACCTCTGCACAGGACGCCTGGCACCCCTAACGCTTCTATCCACCCCCTGTATTGAGCCGAGAGATTTGCAGCTGCCATGTGCACCAAGTGATCTGAATAGCACAATGCCCTAATATTACCCTTTTTTGTTCACCATACCAAGACTTCAGGAACATAATGCAGCATTCATTTATCTAACATAAGTGGATATATTGTGAAGAAAAGTGCTTATGCCGCACAAATTAGTCTTAAAGCAAACTTTTCTAAACCTGTTTAGCACAAAGACTGAGTATGAGGTAAACAACGCACAATCAAAGGCTGTCTTTAGAGTAAACTGCAGTTTATGGTAAAATGAACAGTATTTCCAGAGGTACTGCTTTTTAAGTCAAAGTAAATTGAACTGAGCTCCTAAATTTCCTAATTGGTTAGTAAAGCCATTCCTTGTATTAAAGGACAAATTGGGAGGTGGAAAGTGTGACACTAAGTTCAACTTTTATTGGAAGTGAAAACTTGTGTTAAATGCCAGTTCTAAGTTTCTCTAATTCCTCTAATTCCTCTATGCTGAAGCTGTACCATTTTACACACACACACACACACACACACACACACACACACACACACGCACGCACACGCACACGCACACACACACACACACACACGCACACGCACACGCACACACACACACACACACACACACACACACACACACATACGCATACACACACACACAATCTCTCTCTCTCTCTCTCTCTCTCTCTCTCTCTCTCTATCCTCCCATACTTATCTATAAAGGCCTTCAACCATCAACTTCAGGGCAGTATGACCCTGCCAAGTCCATGTACACATTCAAAATAATCATACCAGGTACATACATTAAAAATTAACACTGATATATCACCTTTGTAGCACTATTTTCTTGTGGGTTCTTTTTTTGCTTGTCCCTCTTTGTTCGCTTAACTCTAAAAAAAATTGCCCTAATTAATTCCAATTGTTAATGCATAAACATAGTCTCCCTGCTAGCATAATCATCTTCCTGATATCTGACTCTAACCTTCCTGCCTAACATCATCCTCTTCCTGATGGCTGACTCTAATGCTGGGAATACATGGCTCGATTCTGAGCGGATAAGATGGCCATAACCTCCCTTCCTAACATAATCCTCTTCCTGATATCTGACTCTAACCTCCCTGCCTAACATAATCCTCTTCCTGATATCTGACTCTAACCTCCCTGCCTAACATAATCCTTTTCCTGGTGTCTGATACTAACCTCCCTGCCTAACATAATCCTCTTCCTGGTGGCTGAGTCTAACCTCCCTGCCTAATAAACTCTAATACATTTTCCTAATTAATTCTAATTGTTAATGCCTAAACATAGCCTCAGTGCTAGCATAATCATCTTCCTGATATCTGACTCTAACTTCCCTGCCTAACATAATCTTCTTCCTTATATCTGACTCTAACCTTCCTACATAGCATAATCCTCTTCCTGATGGCTGATTCTAACCTCCCTGCCCAACACAATCCTTTTCCTGATGGCTGACTCTAACCTCCTTGCCTAACATGATCCTCTTCCTGATATCTGACTAACCTCCCTGCCTAACATAATCCTCTTCCTGGTGGCTGAGTCTAACCTCCGTGCCTAATAGACTCTAATACATTTTCCTAATTAATTCTAATTGTTAATGCCTAAACATAGCCTCAATGCTAGCATAATCATCTTCCTGATATCTGACTCTAAATTCCCTGCCTAACATAATCTTCTTCCGTATATCTGACTCTAACCTTCCTGCCTAACATAATCCTCTTCCTGATGGCTGACTCTAACCTCCCTGCCTAACATAATCCTCTTCCTGATGGCTGACTCTAACCTCCATGCCTAACATGATCCTCTTCCTGATATCTGACTCTAATGCTGGGAATATACGACTCGATTCTGAGCTGATAAGATGGCCATAACTTCCCTGCCTAACATAATCCTCTTCCTGATATCTGACTCTAACCTCCCTGCCTAACATATTCCTCTTCCTGATATCTGACTCTAACCTCCCTGCCTAACACAATCCTCTTCCTTAGATCTGACTCTAACCTCCCTATCTAACATAATCCTCTTCCTGATGGCTGACTCTAACCTCCCTGCCCAACACAATCCTCTTCCTTATATCTGACTCTAACCTTCCTGCCTAACATAATCCTCTTCCTGATGGCTGACTCTAACCTCCCTGCCTCTTTCTGATATCTGACTCTAACTTCCCTGCCTAACACAATCCACTTCCTTAGATCTGACTCTACACTCCCTACCTAACATCATCCTCTTCCTGATATCTGACTCTAATGCTGGTAATACACGGCTCGATTCTGAGCTGATAAAATGGCCATAACCTCCCTTCCTAACATAATCCTCTTCCTGATATCTGACTCTAACCTCCCTGCCTAACATAATCCTCTTCCTGATATGACTCTAACCTCCCTGCCTAACATAATCCTCTTCCTGATATGACTCTAACCTCCCTTCCTAACATAATCCTCTTCCTGATATCTGACTCTAACCTCCCTGCCTAACATAATCCTCTTCCTGATGTGACTCTAACCTCCCTGCCTAAAATAATCCTCTTCCTGATATGACACTAACGTCCCTGCCTAACATAATCCTCTTCCTTAAATCAATCTCTAACCTCCCTGCCTAAAATAATCCTCTTCCTGCACTGCTCCCAACTTTTTGAGATGAGAAAAAGGGACACTTAAGACATGCCCATGCCACACCCCTGGTCATGTCCCACCACACCCCTAGTCACGCATGCCATAAAAATTTCATAAGAAAATTATGTTGTTTAATACTTCAAATCACACTGGTCCTTTCTATCCTGGTTAATTTACCTTTATAGTAACATTTTAAAATTAGTAATATATCAATTTCAAGGATGGGAATAAAGTTTAGAGTCAATCGAACACATTTTTAGTATAGAAATATATTTATATAGAAAGAGGGACAAAGTCCTGAAAGAGGGACAAATGAGGGGGAAAGAGGGACACAGGTACAGGGCTCCCAAAAAGGGACTGTCCCTCCGAAAGAGGGACATTTGGGAAGTGTGTTCCTGATATCTGACTCTAACCTCCCTGCCTAACATAATCCTCTTCCTTATATCTGACTCTAACCTTCCTGCCTAACATAATCCTCTTCCTGATGACTGATTCTAACCTCCCTGCCCAACACAATCCTCTTCCTTATATCTGACTCTAACCTCCCTGCCTAACATAATTCTCTTCCTGATATGACTCTAAACTCCCTACCTAACATCATCCTCTTCCTCATATCTCACTCTAATGCTGGGAATACACGGCTCAATTCTGAGCTGATAAGATGGCCATAACCTCCCCGCCTAACATAATCCTCTTCCTGATATCTGACTCTAACCTCCATGCCTAACATAATCCTCTTCCTTATATCTGACTCTAACCTCCCTGCCTAACATAATCCTTTTCCTGATATGACTCTAACCTCCCTGCCTAACATAATCCTCTTTCTGATCTCTAAATCTAACCTCCCTGCCTAACATAATCCTCTTCCTGATATGACTCTAACCTAGCTGCCTAACATAATCCTCTTTCTGATATCTAAATATATCCTCCCTGCCTAACATAATCCTCTTCCTGATATGACTCTAACCTCCCTGCCTAAAATAATCCTCTTCCTGATATCTGACTCTAACCTACCTGCCTAACATAATCCTTTTCCTGTGGCTGATACTATCCTTACTGCAAATACACGGCTCGATTCTGAGCGGATAAGATGACCATAACCTCCCTTCCTAAAATAATTCACTTCCTTATATCTGACTCTAACCTCCCTGCCTAACATAATCCTCTTCCTGATATGACTCTAACCTCTCTGCCTAAAATAATCCTCTTCCTGATATGACTCTAACGTCCCTGCCTAACATAATCCTCTTCCTGATATCTGACTCTAACCTACCTGCCTAACATAATCCTTTTCCTGTGGCTGATACTATCCTTACTGCAAATACACGGCTCGATTCTGAGCGGATAAGATGACCATAACCTCCCTTCCTAAAATAATCCACTTCCTTATATCTGACTCTAACCTCCCTGCCTAACATGATCCTTTTCCTGATATCTGACTCTAACCTCCCTGCCTAACACAATCCTCTTCCTGATATCTGACTCTAACCTCCCTGCCTAACATAATCCTCTTCTGATATCTGACTAACCTCCCTGCCTAACATAATCCTCTTCCTGGTTGCTGATATTAACCTCCCTGCCTAACATGATCCTTTTCCTGATATCTGACTCTAACCTCCCTGCCTAACATAATCCTCTTCCTGATGGCTGACTCTAAACTCTTTGTCTAATATGATCCTCTTCCTGATATCTGACTCTAATGCTGTAAATACACGGCTCGATTCTGAGCGGATAAGATGACCATAACCTCCCTTCCTAAAATAATCCACTTCCTTATATCTGACTCTAACCTCCCTGCCTAACATGATCCTTTTCCTGATATCTGACTCTAACCTCCCTGCCTAACACAATCCTCTTCCTGATATCTGACTCTAACCTCCCTGCCTAACATAATCCTCTTCCTGATATCTGACTTTAACCTCGCTGCCTAACATAATCCTCTTCCTTGTATCTGACTCTAACCTCCCTGCCTAACATGAACCTTTTCCTGATATCTGACTCTAACTTCCCTGCCTAACATACCGGTAATCCTTTTCCTGGTGGCTGATACTAACCTCCCTCCCTAACATAATCCTCTTTCTGATATCTGACTCTAACCTCCCTGCCTAACATAATCCTCTTCTTGATATGACTCTAACCTCCCTGTCTAACATAATCTTCCTGATATGACTCTAACCTCCCTGCCTAACATAATCCTCTTCCTGATATCTGACTAACCTCCCTGCCTAACATAATCCTCTTCCTGGTTGCTGATATTAACCTCCCTGCCTAACATAATCTTCTTCCTGATGGCTGATACTAACCTTCCTGCCTAACATGATCCTCTTCCTGATATCTGACACTAACCTCACTGACGAACATGATCCTCTTCCTCATGGCTGATACAAACCTCCCTGCCTAAAATAATCCTCTTCCTGATGTGACTCTAACCCTCCTGCCTAACATAATCCTCTTCCTTATATCTGACTCTAACCTCCCTGCCTAACATAATCCTCTTCCTGGTGGCTGACTCTAACCTCCCAGCCTAACATGAACCTCTTCCTCATGGCTGACCTCTAATCTCCCTGCCTAACATTATTTCCTGTCCCTTAGAAGCTTAATGGCTTTAAAGTATACCTGAATTGGAAAAACTTGAATGAGGCCTATGTTTGGCTAGAATACCTCCTCTATAGCCTTCTGATGCTAGTAGCTTGTTGTCTTCAAGGTTCCTCACATTCCCTCGCCATGGTCCTCTAAATTCGAAATACCATTCCAGATGTTGCCCAAAGCAGTGACGAGTGATTCAGAACTGTACAGGTGCAAATTTTGAACCACGTGCAAAGCTAAAGGAAGTGTTTATACAGGTTGAAAACTAGAGTATGCACAGTTCACCGTCACACAGAGAAGCTTGGGGGGGGGGGGACTTCTGGAAGGCTGAGGAGTAAATAGCCCTGAGCAGGGGGAACATGAAGAGAATGAGCAGCACCAGGCTTCTCTGGAAAAAGTAATCTAGCCTTCCATGGGATTAATTTAATAGCGAATTACTGTGAAAACGGGTAGTTCAAGAGACAGGAAATGCGGGAAAGCAATAAGTACTAAGTTGAGGATTCTTATTTTTCCCCACTCTACAAAAAATATTTTATGTAATGCTGTCTGAAACTCTTGGAAAAAGTTCCACACATAGGGCAGGTGCACACCAGAGCGATTCTGAAGCGTTTTTTAAAACACTTGCAGGGGGAAAACCGCTTGACTAATGAAAGTGAATGGGATGGTGCACACCAGAGCATCTCGTTTTTTCCACAAACACAAACTCGGGGGCTGCAGCATTTTTTAGATTTCTGAGGCGTTTCTGCCTCAATGTTAAGTATAGGAGAGTTGAAAACAGCTCTGAAAAATGCTAGATCAGGGCGGTTTTCTTTTTTGCTGTTGTTAACAATATTTGTAATCTGATACACAAAAACGCTCCAAAAATGGTAAGCGTGTTTAGAATTCACATCAGAGCTTGCGTTGGAGAACGCTCAAAGCATACGTTTTGTTGTATGCCTTTTACTGCGTTTTGATATGCGTTGCACTGCAGTGAGTGTGCGTTTTTAATCCGTTTTCAATGCGTTACTGCACATAGAAAAACGCAGGTAATTTTTTTTTCTTTTAGTTGTCAACTTTCTACATTGTTCCTCTGTTGCATTCTGGGACTGATTGCCTGCGTTAACGGATTAAAAACGCGCATAGTGTGCGTTTTACATTGACTAACATTGTAACGCATAAAGCTAGCGTTGGCCGAAAAACTGCGCCTGGGTGCAGTGTAACGCAACGCACAAAAACGCAGCGTTATATGTGAAAGCTAAAATGAAAGTCTATGGACTTTCATTTCACCTTGGGTAACGCAAACTTTACCCTTTGCGTTGAAACGCAGAAAATCTGCCCTAATGTGAAAGAGCCCTAAAGAGTCAAAGAACTCTGATCCTAAACAGATGGTACTCATGTATCTCATGGCTTGGGGCCTTAATAGACCTCCCTGCCAATCAAATTACTCGTATTCCACTGTTGTCAACACAACCAGTTTACATAACCATTGAATTATAAATAATAGGTATCAAGTGTAGTCAAGGGCGTAGCAATAGCCATAGCAGCCATAGCAGCTGCTATAGGGCCGTGGAGCAGAGGGGGCCTAGGTGGTACTTTATGTATTCACCATTAACTTTCTTGTGTTCCTCCACCCTCTGCCTTTGTCTCAGTGCCCAGGATCTATGTACAGTGTTGATTGAATGAGAATGTAAATTGCCCAGTTATCTCATATCCATGGGGTAGGGGCAGGTGGCATTGCTTATGAGTGCCTACATCTGAGGGCCCCATGAAAGTTTTGCTATGGGGCCCCATAATCTCTAGCTACGCCACTAAGTGTAGTTATAAACATATATCACTTTATTGTATCAAAAATAGGGATAAAAAATAGGACACACATTTAAAAGAAGGAAGGTGTTGCAGAGTTTATAAATAACACATTCCTGGCTGGCCAGAAGCCCATACATGCCAGCTCAATCAGCCCATACATACTCCCCCAGTCTGCCTAGTATTATGATAGCGCTGGCTAGACTATGCTTAATGATCATCTCAAAATACATTGGAGTCCGGAATAATTAACCTAGACATTGTGTCAAGTGGTCTCACTATTAGATCAATGCTTGGAAGAACAAAGAGAAACCGAGAGCCCAATATGGTGTAGAATTGTTAAGTTGGTTGTGGTTTAAAGCAAAATATTTAGATATACTCACAAACATGTGTGTCCTATTTTTTATCCCTATTTTTGATACAATAAAGTGATATATGTTTATAACTACACTTGATACCTATTATTTATAATTCAATGTTTGGAAAACATGCCTAGAATCGCTCTGAAATCTGCTTCAAAAACCTCTAGCGTTTTGCAGATCTGCTAGAGGTTTTTGGTGTGCACTGGGCCTTACTGCCTAGCCAGGGAGGATTGGAAATTTTTATAAAATGGGGACAGAAAAACAGTAAAAATCCAAAACAGTTTCTTATCCCTTGCCGTACTATTCAAGATTTAATGGGAATTTTTCTTGGATTGGGTTCTTAGGACAGCTTGTGGGTAATTTGCTAAAAAAATGTTTTAATATACAGTACATGGATGCCTTTCTAGTTTTCTGTCTTCCCAGTACAGTTTATTTGCAGTTCTGTTCCATAATCTGTCTTGCACATCATCATCCTGTTTATTAATTATTTTGTTACTTTTTTAATAATCACTTTTTTTTTGATTACCACTAGATCTCCCCAGACACCGACTTGCTGCTCATTAGCAATTTAGTATGCTGTAAAATCATGGCTGATCACTATTGTTATTCTCACCACAAACACTGTTATAGCTCTACTGCTCCTCCTCTCCATCGGATAGTATGTGATAACCTACAGTTTTGTGTAATTGAGCCGAGCCATGTGTGGTTGGCTGTGCAGCCCCACCCCTCACACCCTATAACAAACTGTGCATGCATTTCATGAGCTATCATCAAGACAAAATCAGGCCATTTTACAGGCTGTATATAAAACTGATTTAGTCAATCTTTGGAAGATCAAATGATTAATTTTCTTCCATGTGTCTTCAGCATTGGGTTAATTTGTCCTACCTTTTTTTATTTACTTCCTGTTCTCATGTTTCCCCAAAGAACAGTTCATACTTTGAGTTAAACACATAAAGACTATTTGCAAGAAATGTAATGCTGTTTAGAATGTTATGAATTGTAGCCAAGTCCCCAGACTTGACATTCCTGGGTTTTGGCCTGTTGTTCCCTATGGGATTGTGCTGACAGCAGACAACGTGTTAGCTGTCTCCAAAATGCTGACTAGGCAGCTACCAAATCTGGGGAATTCAGGCTTCAAGCATAGGATATTTCTAGTATTTTCTCTATTACTAGTATCAAATTCCTATTTTTGATAGGTAGGGTTACATGTTTAAAACTTTTTTTTAACAAAAACACCCAGAAATGGAAAATAGGTACCTGAAATCAGTGGTGGCTTCATCGTTGAATCTCACTTTCAGTTAATACAGCCAGACACGGATATCAGTAACACAATGCACTGTGCAACTAGTTACTCCTATAACAAGATGAACAATTTTGGAGAGTCTTATGGCAACAATACTCCAAAGAGTACTGTTGCAATGAAGTGTTGTTTGAACTTACTGTTACTTTTGGAAATTCTGTACATGCTGCAAATTGAAATGTAAAGATATTTTTATACACAAGGAGTAACAGCGCCAAGGTTTTGTATCATTTGTTTATCATCCTGATATCGCTCACTGTTACCACCGCACCCCGATTGACCAAGACGGGCTAACATCTTGCAGCATTTCAGATTGGTACAGTCAACCAATTCTGGCCCAAAATTGGTCGCATAGTCGATAGGGCATGCTCTTGGCGGCACAAATTTTCATCCAATTCGATAATAATGATCAAATCGGATAGTTGATCAGCCGCCAAGTCGAGAGAACCTGAAACATGTAAGTAATGTCTTTGTGGGTACTAGATCAGTAAAGAAGATCACTATTAATTCACAGTGTGTGTGGACATCTGCTTGGACTTTACTGCATCAGGGAATATGGCCTGTCTGTTTGTGCACCACTGTTCTCTGCTACGGTTACCTTTTGTGGGCATAGAGCAGCTTCCCTTTCCTGGTAGTATGCTAAAAATGTATTTGATGTAAAAATAAGAGTGAGAAACTTAGTTGTAGATAAGACATATTTTAATTTTCTGCTCTAGTAATTCTAAAACATTTATCGTGTCTTACCTTAATTAATCAAAGGGATTCCTATTGAAGTTTCTATGGACTTTCTGCTGTTCAGTTCATCCCTCCAACAATATACAAAGATACCTGACAGTATTTAAACTGTTAGCTATGAACAAGTGAGATCAGAACATTTAGTATCCAGCATTTATGGACTGCAGTGCTAAGTGTCATGAAGGAAGGGCCAGTTGTCAGGGGGAGTTGGGAATCATCTCTAGGGAAACATTTTTCTGATAAGAAATAATGAGTAAAGGCCTTATCCTTACTCATAAATTAGCCCTTTTGTGTCATTTGTAGGAGAAACATTATAAACTTTTATCTAACTGGTATTAATGTCCAGCTACTCTGTGCAAAATGTAGCCAGATATGTCTGATGCTTGCCAGGGATGAAAATAAAGGGGAACGCATGTGCACATCTGTTGGGATTGTGTAAGGCAGGGTTCACACTTATTACATTTTCATGCAAAAACTTGTTTGTCGCAGAAAAAAAATGCTTCTTGCAGCATAAATTTGCACATCGCATGCAAATGCCTATTGACATCCATTACCTGTGATTACAAAATGGTGCATGAAAATTCACGTACCAATGCAAATTTTAACCTGGAAAACGTATGTGACAAATGTTCAGTTTTTCGCATTGATAAGTGTGAACCCTGCCTTAGGGTCATAAGGTTCTGGGGAAGATTTTCATAGTAAGATAACACATACTGTAGACTACGGTAGTTACTTCCAGAAATTACATGTCAATGTCTTGAGAATCTCCTACTATTATAGCATGGGCTTAGATTATGCACCTGGAGGACCTGGAAGATCGGATAATAATAGGACAGGAACTTTTACTTGACGAATGACAAGACAAGTCAAATAACATTTATATTGTGCTTTTCTCCTGGCGAAGCTACAGCCACTAGGGCGCTCAGTAGGCATTAACAGTGTTAGGGAGTCTAGCCCAAAGACTCCTTACTGAACAGGTGCTGGCTTACTGAACAGGAAGAGCCAAGATTTTAACCCAAATCCACTGTGTCAGTGTCACCATGTCCATTGGGTCAGTGTGTGTGTAAGAGCCTTTTTCCACTACCCTGCGATTTGATTCCGATCGCAAAACACAAGATACACAGAGGTTTGCAAAAGTATTTGTCCCATTACTGCCATAAACATAAATATAAATTTTATTGGAATTCCACGTGAAAGACCAATACAAAGTGGTGTACACATGAGAAGTGGAACGGAAATCATACACAAACATTTTTTTACAAATCAATAACTGCAAAGTGGGGTGTGCGTAATTATTCAGCCCCCTGTGTCAATATTTTGTAGAACCACCATTTGCTGCAATTACAGCTGCCTGTCTTTTAGGGCATGTCTTTACCAGCTTTGCACATCTAGAGACTGAAATCCTTGACCATTCTTCTCTGCAAAACAGATCCAGCTCAGTCAGATTAGATGGACAGCGTTTGTGAACAGCAATTTTCAGATCTTGCCACAGATTCTCGATTGGATTTAGATCTGGACTTTGACTGGGCCATTCTAACACATGGATATATTTTGTTTTAAACCATTCCATTGTTGCCCTGGCTTTATGTTTAGGGTCATTGTCCTGCTGGAAGGTGAACCTCTGCCCAGTCTCAAGTCTTGCAGACTCCAAGAGGTTTTCTTCCAAGATTGCCCTGTATTTGGCTCCATCCATCTTCCCATCAACTCTGACCAGCTTCCCTGTCCCTGCTGAAGAGAAGCACCCCCAGAGCATGATGCTGCCACCACCATATTTGACAGTGGGGATGGTGTGTTCTGAGTGATGTGCAGTGTTAGTTTTCCACCACACATAGCGTTTTGCATTTCGGCCACAAAGTTCAATTTTGGTCTCATCTGACCAGAACACCTTCTTCCACATGTTTGCTGTGTCCCCCACATGGCTTGTGGCAAACTGCAAACAGGACTTCTTATGCTTTTTTGTTGACAATGGCTTTCTTCTGGACACTCTTGCATAAAGGCCAACTTTGTGCAGTGCACGACTAATAGTTGTCCTATGGACAGATTCCGCCACTTGAGCTGTAGATCTCTGCAGCTCATCCAGAGTCACCATGGGCCTCTTGACTGCATTTCTGATCAGCGCTCTCCTTGTTCGGCCTGTGAGTTTAGGTGGACGGCCTTGTCTTGGTAGGTTTACAGTTGTGCCATACTCCTTCCAATTCTGAATGATCGCTTGAACAGTGCTCCGTGAGATGTTCAAGGCTTTGGAAATCTTTTTGTAGCCTAAGCCTGCTTTAAATTTCTCAATAACTTTATCCCTGACCTGTCCAACCATTTTTCGGACATCGCGTAGGATTCGCGTACAATGCTTTGCATAGGCAACGCATAGCAATGTGAATTTTTGCTTTATTTGTGCGGAAATTTGCTTTAAATCTATGGTTACAGGAAGTTGTCAGCAGTCATGACTAAGCTGTTACTAGACAGATTATGTTATATTTGACTAATGCGAACTGTCATGTGAGAACATTTGCAGAAAATGTGTACAAATAAAAGCGAATTTTCACCAATCAGAAAAATCTTATAAGATTTTTTGGAAGTGAAAATTTCACGCTACAGTGGAAACGTAGCCTTATAGTTGCAGGCTTCCAGGAACATTCAGTTCTATACAGCTCATAAAGGCCCTTATTCAATTCTCTTTCTTTCCTACGTTTTCTCCTAAGACAGTGTTTCTCAAACCTGTCCTCGTGACTCCCCAACAGTGCATGCTTTGCAGGTAACCACACCTGTGCACATGGAATCCACCTAGCTGAGACACTAATTACCCACCTGTGCATGGGTGAGGTTGCCTGCAAAACATGCACTATTGGGAAGTCATGAGGACAGGTTTGAGAAACACTGTCCTAGGACATCATCTTCTGTTAAAATAACGTTTCAGAACTGCAATTGAAAAAGTACCAAAATGTAGGTGAAAAGGTGATGCCAACATTTTTATGAGTATCTTATTTCTTGCTGGTGGCTTAAAAGGCTTTTTATTGATAAGGTGTGAAAATATAAACTAGGAGAAATTTAGGAGAAAAATGTAATTGCATATGGGCCATGGTTTCGCCAACATTACAAAAATATCACATTATTTAAGTGCAAAGTACATTAAGGGCCGGTTCACACTTGCGGTTCTCTGCCAAACGGACCGGATGACCTGACCGGATCCGGACCGGATCCGGATCGGAACCGTACGGTTCTGATCCGGATCCGGTCAGTTTGCATCAGGTGTTCATCAGGATGCGATCCGGATCCGTTTGGCAAAAGATAGTAGAAAAGGAATAAAAATGTTGGGGTCTGGGAGGTCAGCAGAAGGTGGACCTGTGGAATCAGGCCCTCCGCTGTTTAGCACTCACCTCCACCTCCGACATACTGCCAACATCTCCAGCACGTTTAAAATCACTGCTGCTCCACTCCAAAATGCTTGCCCATGTGTCCCCATCCAAAATCGCCGCTTCAGTACGCATAGGAAGTGGGGTAGAACATCCGGATTTTTAGCCAGTGTGTTGTGCGCTCTCCGGTTCTCATAGCTTTGTATTGGCCGGATGGTGCAGTCCGGCTCCGCCCCGGATACGGCTGCCGGAGGAGCCGGACCAAAAAATAGCGCATGTTGGAACGGACGCCGGTCCGGCAGAACGGACGCATGTGAACGGACGCATAGGCTTTCATTGCTATGCCGTGCGTCCGTTCCGTCCGTTCTGCAAGCGGTCCGGCTCCGGCACGGCGATTCCGGATGGCCACCGCTAATGTGAACCGGGCCACATTAAGGGGGAGCCATTAATTAAGCTGAGAAATGAAGTGAGAGGCACAGGGGTAGCGAGGTGAGGTCATGATTCTGTCAGTGAAGGGCTCGTTAAGGTGTATGGGTAAAAGCACCATTAGGTGATTGCTTTCTGTCCTACCTATACACCTGTCCCTCTTTTTATCTACTGAATGTTATTTTTAGTATGATAATCAACCGATCAGGAATTTGGGATTATACTTCCTTTCCTCACATTAACCCTTGCTCGCCCTTTTTTCATACTATTGCCTACCTTGTTTCTTTCCCTTGGCCTTACCCTTGACCATTCTGTGATTTGCACCTCTTGGTATCAGTAAAATTTAAGTGTGCAGGCAGTGTTCATGGATCATGCGTTATCACATTTTAACTCCCGCTGTGCACACAAACGCATACTGTATATCACTTATGTACATTACTTAGTTTATATAGCTTCCAGTAAAATTTAATGCCTGAATTACGTCCCATATTTAGATGTAAAATTTCATAAAACAGTAAAATTGATTTGCTTTATTCATATCATTGCATCAGTGTTTTAAAATATTTACTGCAAGTAGATTTTTGCCCAAAACAAAAATAAGCATTTGGCCTGGAGATGAGCTTCAACTTGCCAATTCATTTATTTATTGGATATCTGACAGCAGAAACAAATATTTTAATCTTTGTTTTATTTTTCGGTGATAGAAAGTGAAATGTCAACTGCCTATTTTTCTTTTTGTTATTTTGTTAGTGTTTTGTTATTGAGCGTTGAAGCAAACATCATTTTCTATTTTGCAGATTCTACAACAAAATATGGGTGGAAGCCCAGAACAATCTCAGCCTCCTTTTACAGCAGGAGGTGCCAGATGTCCCCCCAAAACCTGAGAAGGATCGCATGGTAGCTGCCCAACAGCTTGGAACGTTGTATGTGAGATACCTGCAGATCTTCCGCAACCTAGAGCTAGCACATGATCAAATAACGCATCCACAGAAGAGAAGAGTGATCCTGCTGGTTCTGGATGGTGTCATGGGACGGATTCTGGAACTGAAGGAGGAGCTGGTGGAGTTGGAGATCTCCGAATTCCAGTATTTCGATGATATTCTGCAAGACCTGAAAATGGGACCTGTAAGTAGTAAGGAGAAACAACACTAGTATCATTCCGTGTTTGAGGGCAAACTAAGGTCAGAGTGGGCCAGACATATCTCTTTACAGCTTTGAAACTGAAACTAGATCTTTTATAGCCATACATCTGGTTATTTTATTGCTGCCGTTCACTAATCCAGATATCTGAAAGCATAAATATAAGTGTATTTCCAGTGTAGAGAATGACTGATACTTCAAAAAATGTAGGTTGCACTAAATGGTAACCATACAGACACTAACAATATTCCAGATAGGTTTACGGTTTGTATACCTCGTACCCGAGCTGTATTGATGGCCGTGGTTGGCAGTGATGAACCTATGTTTATGCTTTATTGTTATTTTGTTGTTCTAAAAGGTTAATTCAACAAATCCCAGCTCAGAATAATTACGGCATTTAGTGGTGTTTTTCCTTCTTAGTTTACAGAAAAGTCATCCATCTTTCTAAAATGGCTATGATTTAATATGACATTACTAGACAGACAGCAGTTCATGACCTTAGCCCCATTAATGCAGAATTCCAGAGAAATCTAAAAAAAAAAAAATCTATCTAGCCTGTTATGTATTCATCCAAACGTCTTGAAAGTAGAACTCCAGCCAAATGTACTAGTAGTTTCAGATGAAGAGCCAAAGAATGAGAGCAATCAACTTTCCAGTTATAAAAGAGTTTGTGTGCGGCATCTGCCATGACCAGCGGGTGTCACATAATAGGTAGGCTGCTCTATGCCATGTGAAGGAATAAGTCTCCTAAGATATTAGTAGAACATCAGGATGCAATAAGTAAAAGAAATAGAAAAATTTCTTTCCCTTATTGGAGCTGTTAAAACAAACCTGTGAGATCCACGGGGAAAAAGTCAAATAATTACCACAGTAGAGGGAAGCCTCTAGAGTGTTTCCCTGCCCCCCTTGCCTCCACCGATCCAGCACTGAACCCCCTGGAAGTTCACAGCAGCACTTCTGTCTGTGCGCTACAGCTAACTACTCTAATCTCCACTGCCCTCAGATAATATCTACTACATCCCACCTACACTTATCCCCACTGACCCCCAGCAAAAGTAACCCCCATTACTCCCCAGCTACACCAATACCCACTAACCCCCAGCTGAAGTAACCTCCACTACTCCCCAGCTACACTAATCCCCACTGCCTGCCAGCTACAGTAACAAACCACCTACACCAGTGATGGCTAACCTTGGCACTCCGGCTGTGAAAAAAATACAAAAACCCATCATGCCTCTTCCTCCCCGAGTTATGCTTAGAGTTGTCAGAGTATTGCAATGTCTCATGGGACTTGTATTTCCACCACAGCTGGAGTGCCAAGGTTAGACATCACTGACCTACACTAATCTGGAGAAGCTACGCTGGACATGGCGGGATGTCAGTACGGGGAGATCAGGCAATGTATAGACACACATTGGAAGTGACACCAGGCGCCTCTCTCTCACCTTAGGGGTGTGTGGCGTGTCACAGAAGGGGTATGCTCTTTGGTACAGAAAACGGGTGATCCGGGGGTCAGGAAGCTGTCAGGGAATTCTACTGGTGACCCACCTCCTCATCCTCCCACCATACCCGGCTCCTTGGCAGACTCTCTACATTCTTCCGTCCAGGTTCACTCTCCTAATACACAGAGACTTCCCCTGTGTTGTGGCCATCCTCATCACTGTCACTGGGAGAGGCTTGCGTGACCTGAGGGCTGAGTCAGGTGATTGTCACAGGAGACGGTAGGGCGGCCACAGTGGTGATAGCGATGTGGGTGGACAGCTGGCGTTGGTTGAAATTGTATTATTTGGACCAAAAGACATACGGGCCCATATGCAATTCATTTTTTCACCTGAGTTATCTCCAAGGGGATCATTTTCATATTCTCTTTAAACTAAATTTTCGGCATTTCACAATTGAAAAAGTACCCAAAAATCGGGGAAAAAGTACTATCAAATTTATTTTGAATATTTTCTTGCTTGCTGGTGGCTTAAATGGCATTTTATGACAAGTTGTGAAAATATCCCGCAGGAGAAAACCCAGGAGAAAAAGTGAATTGCATATGGGCCACTGACTTGACTGACTGAAAAAAATGTTTTTTTGTTCGAAAATACAGTGTATCTGTCAGATTCATTCAGTGGAATGCGTGTGACAGCAGATTACTGAGCATGTACAACTGCTCCAGTTTATTTAATTATTTAAAATATATACTATATATACATTACAAATGTTTATCCTGTTTAACCATTCTATTGACAGTGTTTAGAATGTTTCTTTTTTTCTTTCAATGCAATTTTTACGATTTTCACTGGATGCTAGGAACACAAGGAGAAAAAATGCAGCATACAGGACTTTTGAAATTAGGCAAAAGCGCATCACAAATGCATTGCACCAGTATAAGGCCTCTTGCACACTGCAAGCAATTCAGATTCAGATTCCGCTTTTTAATCTGTTTTTACTTCCGATTCAGATTCAGATTTGCAGTTTGCTCCTTGCACACTGCAAATCTGAATCTGAATCGGAGGTAAAAACTGATTAAAAAGCGGAATCTGAATCTGAATTGCTTGCAGTGTGCAAGAGGCCTAAAAGGGTTCCTGTGATTTTCATTATTTTGATGATGTCCTTGCGTTTTGCATGCTATTAGAAAACACTCCAAAATTGCATGTAGTAAAACAACCCTTATGGTGGCCATACATGGTACAATTTTTTTCATCCAATCTTACCATTTCTATGTAATATAAGGGAACGGCCTAAATTATCCTTACAGTATATTCACTTAATTTACCCTTATACTACATAGAAATGGTAAGATTGTATGAAAAAATTGTACCATGTATGCCCACCTTAAAGGTGACCACACACTATACAATCAAATGATCCAATTTTACAGCAATTCAATAAAAATGATTAGTGGTACAGAAAAATCAAAAGCTTTTTTAAAAATTTGTTTGAGAAATCTAATCAAATTCACTGTTTTTTTTTCCAATATAAGATGATCAGGTGTGTCTGATTTTTCGGATCAATTTTATGAAAACTGAATGGTGTGGGGTAGGTCGTCAATTTCTTAATGCAATTCAATTAAAGCAATTTTCTCAAAGTTTTCAATCATTTTTTTTCATAATTGGGGAAAAAATTTAACTCATGTATGGCACATTGGCCAGAGTTTTCAAATGTTATAATCAATCAGAAATGTTATTTTAATTCTTGAATTGAAAATATATATCAAAATTGTATGGTGCGTGGCCACCTTAATACTACAGAGTCACACAATGTTCACCAGCCTGTAGAACTGCTTTATGTGTATATGTCTGGAGTGTGACTTAAAAACAACTTCACAGACTTGTACTGTACACTGCAGATTTATTGCAGGATTTGTATCAGCTGTAACAAAGAAATGTTTTTCTTTAATCACTTGAGGACCACAGTGTTAAACCCCCCCTAAAGACCAAGCCATTTTTCTGTTAATAGGCCACTGCAGCTTTAAGGCCAAGCTGTAGGGCCGCACAGCACAGCACACAAGTGATTCCCCCCTCCTTTCCTCCCCACCAACGGAGCTCTCTGTTGGTGGGGTCAGATCGCCCCCCGAATGTTTGTTTGTTTCTATTTATTTGTTTTTTTTTAATTATATTTTCCAGGTTTTTTTTAGATTTACATATTCTCCCCCCTCCCTCCCCCGTCAGCCAATAGTCGTGATCAGCTGTCGTAGGCTTCAGCCTATGACAGCCGATTACCGCCGAGACTCAGTAGAGGACAACCGTGTCACACGGCTGTCTCCACTACAGCGCTGTACACGCCAATTAGACGTCGGTTTCGCCGCCTAACATTCTCCAAGCTGCGACTACCGCTGGGAGACTGAAGGCGGAGCAGAGCTCCGTCTACCAAGCAGGAGATGTGCACGCAGCGTGCACGCAATCTCCTGCAGTAGCCGGCCCCAGGACTTGGGGCTGCCGCTGCGGTCAGGCTCATTGGCGTGACACGGTCTTCAGGTAGTTAAAGGATACCACAACCGAAAAAATGAAAGGTGGGGTGGCTAGGGAGGGAAAATTAGATACTTACCGCCTCTCTTGTTCCTCGCTGTCAGCTGTTGGTCTTTTCCAATAGATGCCGGTGTATGGGCGACTCTCCTGACCTCTAACCCGGAGTATGTCCGTTCTTCACCGCATAATTTCTGTGGAGCGCAGGACACTATGATGCAATGAAGGTGGAGCCAGGGGAGTGAACTTGCTTATGCCGAAATTATGTGCCGGCAGAAGCGGTGAAGAAAGGACATACTGCACATGCGCGGTGCAGAATGTCCAGGTTAGAGGTCAGGAGAGTCGCCCGGACACCGGTATCTATTGGAGAAGACCGGCGGCTGACGGCGGGGAACAAGAGAGGCAGTAAGTATCTAATTTTCCCACCCTAGCCACAGCACCTTTCATTTTTTCAGTTGTGGTATCCTTTAAGGCCGGCTTCAGACTGCAGATTGTCGTTAGCGGTGCGGCCTGGGGGCCGTACTGCACTGCCAAAAACAGGCCTTCAGGGAATATCGCGTTAGTATGTGGTAATATGGGTAGTATGTGGTAGTATGGGATTACCACATTGATGGCGTGCGTGGAAGTGTGTTGCTAAAATATGCTTCTGTGCATGTGCGATGCAAAAAAACTGCTGCGGGTTTTTAAACTCCCTAGCGGTACTGACAGATTATCCATCCATAAAAAACATGCTGTGAACAGTATAAACGTGCATACACATCAATACTCTCCTGCACCGTATACTAGACCCTTGCTTGACACATTTTGGCAAGTTACAGGAAAAAAAAAGTTATAAAAATGAATTTTATCACTTTTTCCACAGAAATCCTGGGCAAATTGAATGCCAGGGAGGTTAAATAAACACACATTGCCATAGACTTACATGAAATGCGGTCCGACGCAGTTCGCCACAGGTAACTGCAGGAGCCGCACGGCAACATAGGTATGCGCTCGTGTTAGATAGGGCACATCCGGCGCAGTGTACCACAACGTGGGTAGTATGAACTACCCCATAGACTTACATTAGGGTGCAGTGCAGTAAATTTACCACACCGCCCCAGTGTAAAAGGGTCCTAAAGGTTATTCGGCTGTTGCATATCTTATAGAGCAGACAGGAACATCTATGCCCAGTGCAGACTGACCACATACATACTCACAGCAGGCATTGCATGCCATGATTAGAATTAACACATGATCTTTAGAATGTTATCATTTTTATACAGAGCAGTGCACACAGCATTAGGAATACGTCTGGTTAGAGACGGTGTGTTTTTTCAAGTTGTGCTTCTGGAAATGTGAACCAGGCAAAGTAGAGTGTGGGAATTAATAGGTATTTGAAAACACACAAAGGAATAATAAAGAAGAAGAAAGCTGAGAGTTTTCCAGACTGAGCTGGAGAAATTATCTTCAGCCAGCAATGTCTGCAGTTTGCCTGTTAATGTTTTCAACAGCTCCAGTACAGCACCGCGTCCCTGAAGCATTTTAACATTACAGTAATGGACCAGTAGAGCATCCTTATTTTATTATAGCATTGTATAATTTACAGTAGTAAGTATGTAATTGTAAATGGAGGAATTGGTATAAAATTCAAACTGTTTGTGGTCATTGGAGAGCCATGTAGCATAACTATAAGATGCATATTTATAAATATTGTTATGATTGCTACTTATTACTGCTCATTGCAAGAAAAGTGGATCATTTATAGAAAACAAAAGCTACCTTTTGTAGTTTTCTTTATTACAGTTAAGTTGCCACTAACATTAAGCGCATTCGTAACAGGACACATCTGGAAAGACAGAAAACTAGATAAGTAACCTACTAACTATGTTGTTGTCGTCTTCCAAGCAGCAACACGCATCTAACATCTCTATAAGCATTCACAAAACCCACTCCCCGAATCCCGTGTCCATACCAAGTGGTCATATGCATGTATGGTAAATCCTGCGCCCGTCTGGTCTCACTGGGGTTACTCTCCTCTGCAGGTGGTCAGTACTCTCCGGGCATGCATGCAAAATTATAAAAATTGCAAAATAATAAACTCATAATTTATTCCTCCGTAAAATTAGACAATTAAAGCTCACATGATTCCACGGGAATCCCCTGCTAGCATTCCTCTGCTTTCTCCTGTCCACCTGGATCACAAGGATGATACCATTTATTGGCTAACTAAAAATGAATAAAAATAAGCAAGCTTTCGGCCTTGCAGCCTTCGTCGGGCTTATATCCTGTAAGTTTGCAGGCTGGTGGTACAGACAGCTATATACATGCAACATCAAAAGGGAAAACAGATATTTTTTTCAAGCATAAATACATGTCATTAAGATGCCTTAATTCAAACAGACCATCTAAATGGTGTTAGAGGTTGTTAACTAAGCTGACATCTTCCACAGCGCAGTACAGAGTATATAGTCTTTTCATTTAACTGTCTCTCAGAGGAGCTCACAACCTAATACCTACCATAGTCATAAGCTAATGTATGAGATAAACAAATAAGGAGAGATAATTCATGACCTAAACAGATAAGGAGTAGTAGATCAAATGGAAGTCCGCACCACCTCCTTAGGATAAATCTTGTTTTATTAGTATCAAAAACACATTAAAAAGAACCAATAGGCAAGACAGTCCGCTGTTTCGGGCTCCTGCCCTTCTTCATGTTGCCAGGTTCTGAATACATGTTCCAACACATCACATATATATACACCAGAGTAACCAATCAGTTTCAGTATTCCAAAAAGGAGGACCTGATGGGGAACTGCTCATTTAAATACAAAACCACTCATCCCCATGTATCTCTATGGGGCACCAGTATCCTTTACTAATACATTAAGCATATAAGCTACAGATTTCAATTTTGCTCCATATAGGATAAATATATCTGCAGGCAATACCCCCATGTGTCGTAGGGTTCTCCTGGCTATAGATCGCATTTACCTCATTCAAACAGTGTATCGCTGGTTTGTAAACAAACAAACCCCCGTAGTCACAGTCCAATCAAAACGCTATATGCGTCCGCATCATGGTCTGGGATACGCCTATATCACGTGGCCACTCTTGCCGACCAATCAGAAGAGATAAGCGTCATATGACGCGGCCAAACGTACGCATAGCTAAACGTGCCGACCAATAGGGTCATACATAACACGTCAGCCCCATAATGTTAGTGGCCATGCGAACGCGCAAAAACGCCTGTCAAATGCCGAACAAAAGTCCGCAACGTTAATGCGGCCATGCGAACGCGCCAAAACGCCGATCAAATGTTAAATAAGGGCACAGATAAGCGTCATATGACGCATATGATGCGGCCAAACGTACGCATAGTTAAACGTGCCGACCCATCGGATCATACATAACACGTCAGCCCCATAGTGTTAGTGGCCATGCGAATGCGCAAAAACGCCTATCAAATGCCGAACAAAAGTACGCAATGTTAATGCGGCCATGCGAACGCACCAAAATGCCGATCAAATGTTAAATAAAGGCACAAAAACGCACCCCAGACAAGACATCGCTATGTCAAAGGGGAGAGTAAGTGTCAAAAGCAAAAACACGTATATTTCAAACTGGACATATTCCAAGATAGCAAATGCGATAATATATAACCAGAAGAACACACATTACTCTATAAATCGATATTGATTGTTATACTCTAAAATTTAAAATTAATATAACAAAGACCCCTAAGTGAACTCCTAAACAAATATATATACAACAAGAGCAAACCAATTACCAATCAATGCGTAAGTCATAGTCCCTATTTAATCCAGAATTAATCGTATCCAATTCCCTAATCCACCTGGATTCCATTTTCAGAAGTTTGGACAGCCTATCACCTCCTTTTTTTATCTGAGGGGACACTACCAATGATACATACTTTGAGTTGACTTACATTATGTCTAAAAGAAGTGAAATGTTCTGACACAGCTTGATCCCTATTATGATTACGTATGGCAGATTTGTGTGATGCCAGTCTGTCTTTAAGTCTTTGGGTCGTTTGGCCCACATAACATTTGCCACAAGGGCATTTAAGTAAATAGACTACCCAACTGGAATCGCACGAATATCTGCCATGTATCTTATATTTCTTTCCACTGGTAGGATGTGAAATAGTGTCCCCCCGAATGAGGCTATTGCATATGTGGCAATTGAGACATGGAAAAGTGCCACAGCGTCCCCTATAAGTGGCTTGATTAGCAATATCTGAGTGTACAAGTTTGCTGCGAAGGGAAGGAGGTCTTTTATAACAAAACATAGGTGGCCGTTTAAATTCAGGTATATATGGCAATGAGTCACCTAAAATGTTCCAATTGCGTTTAACACATTTTTCAACCTGATGGCTAACGGTATTATAAGTGGATACCAGCATAACTCTATCCACTTTGGAATTTTTAGAATTCTTAGACTTTTTATTGGTCATATGTTGTTTCTGTAGTTGTTCATTAAGTATTTTATCAGGGTAGCCCCTCTGTCTAAACCTTCCCACCATCTCAGCAAGTCTTGTATCCTGATTGTCTTTCTCACTGATAATTCTATTTATTCTTTGAAACTGTCCTCCTGGGATGTTACTAACCATATGTCTGGGATGAAAGCTGCTAAAATGCAGAATAGCATTACGGTCTGTTTGCTTCCTGTACAAGTCAGCAAGCAATTTACCATCTTTCTTGTATATCTTAGTATCCAAGTACGCGATGCCCTCAAGATCAAAACTGGCAGTCAATTTAATCTCATGACATTTCTCATGCAGTGAGTCAATAAAATCCAAAAGGGTCGAGTGTGGCCCCGCCCACAAACAAAAGACATCATCGATGTAGCGAAACCAACACCGTGCATGTCGAGAAAATAATGGAGAGGTATACACTAGGGCCTCTTCATAGAGGCCCATGTAAAGATTAGCATATACTGGGGCCACACTCGACCCCATGGCTGTACCCCTGCATTGTAAATAGAAATTGTCATTAAACAGAAAATATTTCTCCCTTAGGATGATATTCAACATATTTACCAAGAATGATCTCTGGGCACCATCATAATCAGAATATGCAAAAAGGTAATGTTCGATCGCCTCCACACCTCCATCATGAGGGATGGAGGTGTAGAGGCTCTCAACATCAAGCGTAACAAGCAGCCAGTCATCACCGACATCATTTAATTTACCAATCTCACCTAAAAAATAATCTGTGTCTCTAACGTAGGACGGTAAACAGCTAACATAAGGCTGGAGAATACGATCTAAAAATCTCGCCATAGGGGAAAAAATGGAATCAGTGGCTGCCACTATTGGACGACCGGGGGGGGGGGGGGAGCAGTGGATTCTTATGGATCTTGGGTAATGTATACAACAATGGAGTAGATGGATGCCGATTAATGAGAAAGTGAGAAACATCATCACCAATGAGGCCATTATTCAGGGCTCCATTCACCAACTTCTCAACCTTCTCCATAATTGACAAAATCGGATTACCATCTAATTTCCTATATACATTGTGATCAGATAGTTGATCAGTAATTTCTTTAATATAATAATCCCTGTCCATAATGACCACTGCTCCCCCCTTGTCTGCTGGACGTATGATGATCTCAGGGTTGGCCTCCAAACCTCTCATGCCTTCCTCTCTTCTGAAGTCAGATTATGTTTAACTAGATATTCACCCCTCTTGGTAGATTTCTCTACTTTCTTTAAATCAAAACCTATGTTTTGTTATAAAAGACCTCCTTCCCTTCGCAGCAAACTTGTACACTCAGATATTGCTAATCAAGCCACTTATAGGGGACGCTGTGGCACTTTTCCATGTCTCAATTGCCACATATGCAATAGCCTCATTCGGGGGGACACTATTTCACATCCTACCAGTGGAAAGAAATATAAGATACATGGCAGATATTCGTGCGATTCCAGTTGGGTAGTCTATTTACTTAAATGCCCTTGTGGCAAATGTTATGTGGGCCAAACGACCCAAAGACTTAAAGACAGACTGGCATCGCACAAATCTGCCATACGTAATCATAATAGGGATCAAGCTGTGTCAGAACATTTCACTTCTTTTAGACATAATGTAAGTCAACTCAAAGTATGTATCATTGGTAGTGTCCCCTCAGATAAAAAAGGAGGTGATAGGCTGTCCAAACTTCTGAAAATGGAATCCAGGTGGATTAGGGAATTGGATACGATTAATTCTGGATTAAATAGGGACTATGACTTACGCCTTGATTGGTAATTGGTTTGCTCTTGTTGTATATATATTTGTTTAGGAGTTCACTTAGGGGTCTTTGTTATATTAATTTTAAATTTTAGAGTATAACAATCAATATAGATTTATAGAGTAATGTGTGTTCTTCTGGTTATATATTATCGCATTTGCTATCTTGGATTATGTCCAGTTTGAAATATACGTGTTTTTGCTTTTGACACTTACTCTCCCCTTTGACATAGCGATGTCTTGTCTGGGGTGCGTTTTTGTGCCTTTATTTAACATTTGATCGGCATTTTGGTGCGTTCGCATGGCCGCATTAACATTGCGTACTTTTGTTCGGCATTTGATAGGCGTTTTTGCGCATTCGCATGGCCACTAACACTATGGGGCTGACGTGTTATGTATGATCCGATGGGTCGGCACGTTTAACTATGCGTACGTTTGGCCGCATCATATGCGTCATATGACGCTTATCTGTGCCCTTATTTAACATTTGATCGGCGTTTTGGCGCGTTCGCATGGCCCCATTAACGTTGCAGACTTTTGTTCGGCATTTGACAGGCGTTTTTGCGCGTTCGCATGGCCACTAACATTATGGGGCTGACGTGTTATGTATGATCCGATGGGTCGGCACGTTTAACTATGCGTACGTTTGGCCGCATCATATGCGTCATATGACGCTTATCTGTGCCCTTATTTAACATTTGATTGGCGTTTTGGCGCGTTCGCATGGCCGCATTAATGTTGCGGACTTTTGTTCGGCATTTGACAGGCGTTTTTGCGCGTTCGCATGGCCACTAACATTATGGGGCTGACGTGTTATGTATGACCCTATTGGTCGGCACGTTTAGCTATGCGTACGTTTGGCCGCGTCATATGACGCTTATCTCTTCTGATTGGTCGGCAAGAGTGGCCACGTGATATAGGCGTATCCCAGACCATGATGCGGACGCATATAGCGTTTTGATTGGACTGTGACTACGGGGGTTTGTTTGTTTACAAACCAGCGATACACTGTTTGAATGAGGTAAATGCGATCTATAGCCAGGAGAACCCTACGACACATGGGGGTATTGCCTGCAGATATATTTATCCTATATGGAGCAAAATTGAAATCTGTAGCTTATATGCTTAATGTATTAGTAAAGGATACTGGTGCCCCATAGAGATACATGGGGAGGAGTGGTTTTGTATTTAAATGAGCAGTTCTCCATCAGGTCCTCCTTTTTGGAGTACTGAAACTGATTGGTTACTCTGGTGTATATATATGTGATGTGTTGGAACATGTATTCAGAACCTGGCAACATGAAGAAGGGCAGGAGCCCGAAACAGCGGACTGTCTTGCCTATTGGTTCTTTTTAATGTGTTTTTGATACTAATAAAACAAGATTTATCCTAAGGAGGTGGTGCGGACTTCCATTTGATCTACTACTACTATTCTCTGTGGTATCCGGAGACAAGCCCTGCACACCTCACCCCCTTTCTTCTGACTAAGGGTGGAGTGCCAGAAGAGTGCGATTGGCTCTTTCTTACATTTGCTAAACAGATAAGGAGTGAGAAATCATGAGTAAAGTTATTTAAAGTGAGGAGTCCAATTGTATCATGTGAGTTTTAATCGATTATTTTTACAAAGGAATCAATTTTAAAGCAGGAATACATTGTATGAAGTATAATTGACAGCTCTGTGTAGTAATGTTGTACCATATAGCTGCTTCGGTGTATATTCTGCCCTTTTTAATCTTCACAGTTTTAGTATTTAATCGTTCAATTAGTAAGAACCTACCAAATACTGTATTTTGTTGTGTGTCATGATAGTACTGTATAACAATAAATAAAAATGAATGCTTTGGCACAGAGGATGCCAGAGTTGAATTGTCACTGTTAATTAGATTCTCTGTTTTTATTTACCTGAAGGAAAATTTGGAGATTCCAATTCCAAAATATTTCATTAAAGAAAAAATGAAAGTGCTGAAGGATCGTGAACAAATTTTGTCACAAATCTTAGACCGCACAGGAGCTAAGGACACGGAAATGGTAAGCAGCTGGGAAGTGAAGGGGTAATTACAAATTTCTCACATTGATAACGCTGGTATTTTACTAATGAATGATATGTGTTTTCAGTAGTGATCACAAGTGTTGCTGAGAAGGTGGATTAGTTTGCTTGTAGCAGCAGTTTTTGCTGTTCTGTGCAGATGTGTCTTGTAGTTTGATTTTATCCAGGGCAAAAACAATCCCGCAAAGAGCCAAATGAGCTGTTAGCTTTGCCCAGTGTCTCTCAGTGGCCAGGCACTGGCTGCTTAACCTATCTTTCATGGTAATAGATGGGATTAAGCAGGCGTGAGAGAGCTGCGTGGGATCCTTCTCTGCAGCTCACAGGTACAAAATGTTACACAGGAGTGCATAGAAATGCCCCACTCCCTGCCGAATCCTAAATATAATACATGCACTGGCAGGAACAGTATGATAATGTGAGTACTAACACGTGCATAAATAGATGCCACACTGATCACTGTTGCCATGGAGTGACCGTTGTACTTGAAAGCAAAAGATTATATCCGATAGATATCTTTTATATCCAGATTGAAAAAATGTATATAGACTTAGAAAGTGCATATGTGTCCAAAGCTTGTGGCGTAAATAAAACGTGGTGTGAAGAAATTGCCCGGTTATAATTACTCCACTTCTGCCCTCAGTGTTTTGGTTTTTTTTTTTATATTAAATAGCGCTTATTGGCCACACTAAGAAATACAGAAGGACATAACAGTTCACATAAAAGCATAGTCATATCAGTGTTATTTTTTCCCAATTGGCTGTTGGCATGCGACCCTCAGCATGGTGTATACACATCTGGAGAATTACAGTGTTGATGATAAAGATGTACTAATAATGCCTTTCTGAACAGTCAGATTAGTGAAAACAATAAAAACACAATGCTGTAAACTTAAAGCAGAATATAACCTTTATCACTGCCTGAATAATATTCTTTCAGCTAGGTGATTAGTACTATACACTGAGAAGTTGATGGCAACCCCCCTGTGCAGGAACATGGTCCAGCTCTGCAGAGCTGACATCTTTTGTATCTGGAGGCATCCAGATGGTTTTACAGCAGAGAGACAGAGCTGTGTGAGGATAGAAATTGCTTCTAGTACCGTATAGTCCGGCGTATAAGACGACTGGGCGTATAAGACGATCCCCCAACTTTTCCAGTTAAAATATAGAGTTACTCGCCGTAAAAGACTACCCCTCTTCCAACTCACACCAAATAAAAATTAAAAAAACTAAATATACTGGTGCTATGTATAAACAGATACTGGTGCTGTACTGTATGCGGTACCTAGTATATAACAGTATATAGCCGAATGACTGGTTAGTCCTAAGTGGATTGGTCAGCTCTCCTTGCTCTACCTGTTTATCAGAGCGGTATGGAAGAATAGATTGCGCTGTGCCCATAAAACACGCCTCTTTCTCCCTTCTGGCCCGCTCTTGTATCATATTTACCTCCTTCTCTGCCCCTCAGATCTCGCACATGTGCGCTTGTGCCGCTTCACTACAGTCCTCAGCAGCGAGATCTGAGAGGCGGTAACAGGATAGGGCGTATCACCCGGCAGCAATGACACCCGGCGTATAAGACGTCCCCTGACTTTTCAGAAGATTTTTAAGGGTTAAAAAGTAGTCTTATACGCCAGAATATACTGTACTTGTGGTAATGTGGTAATGTGTGCCCTAACACAGAGTTCCCCAACCATGTCCTCAAGGCCCACCAACATTACGTTTTACAGTAAACCACACAATCACAGTTGGGGTAATTAGTGTTGCAGCAGAGCTGATTAACTACCTCTGTGGATTTATATAAAACAAACAGTGTTGGTGGGCCTTGAGGACAAGGTTGGGGAACACTGCCCTAACATACAGCATTTGAAAAAAAAAAGTTGCTTTAATCCATAGATGTCCTTTAAGTCTGAAAACTGTGCCATCTCTGACCCCTTTGCCTCCATGTCCCCTCTATATCACCTCTGTTCCCCTGTGCCACTACTACCACACTGTGTGCCTCCTTATGTCCCTCTATGCTTCCTATGGTCCCCTGTGCCTCTTATATCCTTGTGCCTCCTATGCCCCCCTCATGCCTCTTATGTGCCCATTAGGCATTCTACATCCCCTTGTGCCTCTTATGTCCTTCCTTGTGCCTTCTATGCCCCCCTGTGGCTCTCATTAGAAGCTGGCACTAGGGGAAGTATTGGGAGTGAGAGGAAGTCTCTTATCATGAAGGCACCCAAGGGAGGTGAGAGAACCGATGCTGCTTCAACTGCACATACTCTGCTAAAGGAACAGGGCTGGGGGAGGACAGGACAGGGAGTCCCCATCATCGAGACGGATTGGCAGGCGTTTGTATCACCAGTTAAGTTAGTCAGGGGCTCCCTATATTTGCATATGTGCTGAAATAATTACTTTTATTAATTTAATGACAGTTAGAGTATTTTTTTTTTTTTTTTTTAAGGTCTGCTGGGGGCAAACTAGTTTTTATCCCTTTTTATTTGTGTTTTCCTTGGAGCATAGGTATAAAGGGCAATGTTTAACCCCACTTAAAGTATTCCTAAAATGCACTTCCAATCATTTTAATATTTGTTAAAAGAATAACATATACAGGATCTTCTCAAAAAATTAGCATATTGTGATAAAGTTCATTATTTTCTGTAATGTACTGATAAACATTAGACTTTCATATATTTTAGATTCAAATACACACAACTGAAGTAGTTCAAGCCTTTTATTGTTTTAATATTGATGATTTTGGCAGACAGCTCATGAAAACCCCAAATTCCTATCTCAAAAAATTAGCATATTTCATCCGACCAATAAAAGAAAAGTGTTTTTAAAACAAAAAAAAGTCAACCTTCAAATAATTATGTTCAGTTATGCACTCAATACTTGGTTCGGGAGTACTTTTCAGCAGATGGAAGCATGAAGTGCTCCAAAATCTCCTGATAGCTAGCTGCATTGACCTTGCCCTTGATAAAACACAGTGGACCAACACCAGCAGCTGACATGGCACCCCAGACCATCACTGACTGTGGGTACTTGACACTGGACTCCCCGAGTCCCCAGTCTTCCTCCAGACTCTGGCACCTTTATTTCCGAATGACATGTAAAACTTAATTTCATTCACTTTGGACCACTGAGCAACAGTCCAGTGCTGCTTCTCTGTAGCCCAGGTTGCCCCTGTTACATAGTTACATAGTTACATAGTTACTTTGGTTGAAAAAAGACATACGTCCATCGAGTTCAACCAGTACAAAGTACAACTCCACCCTGCTCCCTCACATATCCCTGTTGATCCAGAGGAAGGCGAAAAAACCCTTACAAGGTAAAAATTCCTTCCCGACTCCAGATGGCAATCAGATAAAATCCCTGGATCAACATCATTGGCATTACCTAGTAATTGTAGCCATGGATGTCATTCAACGCAAGGAAAGCATCTAAGCCCCCTTTAAATGCAGGTATAGAGTTTGCCATAACGACTTCCTGTGGCAATGCATTCCACATCTTAATCACTCTTACTGTAAAGAACCCTTTCCTAAAAGGGTTACTGGGTCAAAAGTGGGTTAATGCTTCCATCTGCTGAAAAGCTTTATGGAGATGAAGATTTCATTTTTCAGCACGACCTGGCACCTGCTCACAGTGCCAAAACCACTGGTAAATGGTTTACTGACCATGGTATTACTGTGCTCAATTGGCCTGCCAACTCTCCTGACCTGAACTCCATAGAGAATCTGTGGGATATTGTGAAGAGAAAGTTGAGAGACGCAAGACCCAACACTCTGGATGAGCTTAAGGCCGCTATCGAAGCATCCTGGGCCTCCATAACACCTGAGCAGTGCCACAGGCTGATTGCCTCCATGCCACGCCGCATTGAAGCAGTCATTTCTGCAAAAGGATTCCTGACCAAGTATTGAATGCATAACTGAACATAATTATTTGAAGGTTGACTTTTTTTTGTTTTAAAAACACTTTTCTTTTATTGGTCGGATAAAATATGCTAATTTTTTGAAATAGGAAATTTGGGTTTTCATGAGCTGTATGCCAAAATCATGAATATTAAAACAATAAAAGGCTTGAACTACTTCAGTTGTGTGTATTTGAATCTAAAATATATGAAAGTCTAATGTTTATCAGTACATTACAGAAAATAATGAACTTTATCACAATATGCTAATTTTTTGAGAAGATCCTGTATATCTAACCTTAGGCGATGGGTTATGGGAGGTCTTCAAAACCAATGAACAATCTTTCCAGTGGTATTTATTATATGCAATCAGCATCAAAGAATACTAATATACGGACTGCAACCACAATTTCACTATAAAACCCAGCCTTGTAAGACTTACTAAATTCATATTTTATGTTGTATTATGTTGGCAATTCTTGAATTCCATGTTAATTGCATTCATCTGCACAGCTGGTCTTGCTTGCATTCTAAAATTGTTAACACACAGCTAAAAGTTTCACTAAAACTAACAGACACAAACCCAAACAATAGCAATAATAGTCCAGTACCATTTATACCACAGCTACATAAAAGTGGTTGAATGAAAATGCTACCGCACCCTTGAAGCAGTAAATATTCCATTTTAATGGCTTGCACAAATGGAGATGTCATAAAAGACTCAATCCTTTGCATAAATCATTATGTCCAAATATAAACAAGAGACTTACAGATTAGAATTTGGGATAGTGAATATGGTGGAGTTCAGCCTGGGATACGTAGCCAAACGATTGTAAAAGCAAAAGGAAGGTCACTGAAAATGTAGAAGGTTATGACCTGACGGGAGTGATTCCACAGTGGTTACTTTATATGAATTGCAGCAGATCTTTGGAAATGATTGCTCCTTTTTCATAGAAAAGTGGTGGGAAAATATTATCATTATTAGCAGTAAAGACCCCAATAATAAGAGAATAAACGTATCTGCAAGGAAATCATAGACCACACAGTTCTATGTTGTCCTCTGCTGAACTTTTTCTCTTGTGTTTGACTACCATCATGCCAGAGTGGTGAGGACTCCAAACATGAAGTTTTATAGAATGCTTACATGTATGTAGAAGGGATGATCGCAAATTCTTTCAAGTTGATGCAAATGTATGCATTTTTTTATGCAAATGTATGGAGCTTGACAATGAACCAATTGATTTAATCCTGGGTTTAAATTGATTGGTGCATTTTAAATTTGCATAATTTTGGAAAAATTTGCATCTCATTCATCATCCCTAGTATGTAGGTGTCTAGTTGACTGACGTTAGAAAAAGAAAAACAAGTCTCAGATTTGATTGATGAGCTTTAAAGTGGACCTGAACTCTTGCACAGGACAGAAGGAAAACATAACAGAAATGCACCCTGTATGTATTTAAAAGAGTTTAGCCTGTGTAATTCCCTCTCATTTGTGTCTAATCACACGTTGTAATTTGATCTCCCCCCTGTGTCACATGACTGCCTATGGCAGAAAAGCAGTTAAGCCCATTTGAAAGTACAGGCTGTAAACAATATGTCTGCTTCCATGAATCAGGAAGTAGAAACTGTGCAGATTTATTTTAGGGTTTGTATCAGCTTTAACAAAGAAATGTTTTTTTGTTTAAAGGTTATTATGCTGTTGTGTATCTTTTAGAGCAGAGAGGAGTTCTGAGTTCAGGTCTGCTATAAGGTGGTAAAACACCTTTAAATTCTGTTACCCGCTGAAATCAGTACTCGGTCTCTTGGCTGACAGTTTAGGGCTGATGCTGTACACTCATGTTGGTGGCCTCCAGGTTAGCAACACACTCTGTTGATATGGAGGGGGCAGGACGGCTGTTGGTGCAGCACAGAATGGGTGGGGTGAGTGGGAAAACAATGTCCTAGGTTCATCCCATGCTTAGCCATGTTTATTCATTAGGTGGACCACTTGCCAATGCATTTGCGGGGGATTGAGGGACACTGTACACATGCTGGACTCTCATCAAGGCTTTAGTGTGGTGTACACACCTTCAAATTCTGTTATCTGCCGGTATCAGTCCTCAACCTCTTGGGCAGCAGTGCGGGGCTGAGGCTGTACATTCGCGCCGGTAGCCTCCAGGCTAGCAACACATTCTGTTGCTATGGAAGGGAGAGGTTGGCTGATGGCATGGCACATAAGGGGGATTGAGGGCTGCCGCACATATGCTGGATCCTCGGCAAGGCTTTAATGTGGCAATGGTATTAGGTTTTTTGGGGGTAAACAGACTTTGTAAGCCTCTGGCTATAATACAAAGTTTTGGTAATAGCACCAGCGATTGCTCTGTCTCTAGGTGAAGTCTAAACTCTTTGGCATAACAGTATTGTAGATAGAGTTGTTTTCAATCTAAGAGCTTGTTTCCACTACAAGCGGACTCTAGATGCAGAAAAGCTGACTCCAATGAATGCCTATGGGCCTGTTTCCACTAAACGCAATTTTTCTGATGCAGATTTCCCATAGGCATTCATTGGAGTCAGTTTTCTGCATCCAGAATCCACGTGTAGTGGAAATAGGCCCTAAGACAAAAGTTTTTAAGTACACATTGTTACCCTTACGGTATAGGAGTTAAGGTGGCCATACATCTATAGATATGGCGGCTGATCGACCATCAGATTAAATAATTATTATCCAATCTGATGAAAATGCTTATAATTATACTGCTGATGAAAAAATGTTATGACCCTCTGGCCACTAGAGGGAGTAAGTTGCAGTAGCATAGACATACTCTCCTTTATGCAGAATCCATGATTCTCTAGTAGGCAGATGAGGAAAAAAATGTTTTCATCTTCAGGCTTGCTAGCAGCTGCTAGGCCCACAGGGTAGCGGACTCTTGAAACAGCCTATGTTATATTGCCAGCACCCAGAGGAAATAGGAAAGGGGCAACTGCTATAAAGACTATGATTAATCTTGTCCGCAGAGAACTCTTAAAGATGGGAAAGATTAAAGAAACAAGATTATTGCAGCAATAATGTGATAACAATATGGACTCAGATCTGTTAAAAGCGATGAGACATTTATTCCCTATTGCTAAGTGTAATCACATTAATGCTTGAAATTGAGCTATGAATGTGTTCACAAAGTACATTATGACCGATAGGAGCTTAAAAATGATTTAATAAATTAGCAAAAATTGTTAATTGTACTTTCTATGATGCTGTAGGCCCAACTGGAGAGAAAATAATGCAGATGCTTGGTGTATAATTATTCCATTTCCTGCTGCTAATAATGTCTAGTGCAGGAAGAGAGGGCGGATGTTCTGCCTTCTACTGCTTATTAGTCATATCTCTGGCAGTGGAGGGGTTAAGTGGTGTTATGGAGGGCGGTATCCCAGGTCACAGACCCTCCTTGTGAACAGTTGTAAAGCTATATAACGGTGCTCATCAATCCTCGCTTCCCTTTCAGGAATACCTCATAGCAAGCACTCCCCAGGCACACTGCAGGAAATATCAGTTTGATCCCTGATCTTTCAGTTCCTAGTCGTAACTTAGTGTCAGTTTGTTTAAACAGTTAAACTCTTTTATTTTGGGATGAGTGGAATGATAGTAAAGGAAAACAGGAAAGATTAATAAAAGCTGCCTTATTTCATTCCCCCCTGTAATGTACACACATGTATGTCATCAGAATGTCTGTAGAGGGGCGGCGCCTAACCTCCGTGCAGGGCAGACGCATGGCTGAGTAGCTCCGACAGACTTAGCCGCAATTAGCACACCCGGACCCCCTTCCTCTCCCTCCTCCACGGCGGTTCTCATCCCCCAGCCCCTAGGAACTTACCAGCATGGGTCCGAAGAAAAACCAGGCGGTCACAGACCCAGGAATTCCTGAATTATTCTCCAACAAGCAGAAAGGGCCTCCTTCTCAAGATGGCGCCCGGACCTCCGGCGAGAACAGCTCACAGGCCGGTAAGCAAGCAGATCCTGACCGAGTTACCAAAGCTGACTTGCAGTCTCTATACTTAAACCTAGAAAGACTTATCAACGCTTCCAAGACTGACACTGTCAAAGAGATTAGCGATGAGATATCAGCTCTCGGTGAGCGGGTCCACGAAATCGAGGAGGGTCTGGAGGGGGTCAGGGCCTATTGCCAACAGACGGACACAGACATCCAGGAGATACGCTCAGATATAGCTACCCAGTTTGAAGCCCGCGAGGACCAGGAGAATAGGGACAGAAGAAGCAACTTAAGAATCCGGGGCGTCCCGGAGACTGTCTTAGAAGTCCAGGACTTTCTGCTGGCGCTGTTCCGCCATCTTATCCCAGACCTCCCTGACTCAGAGCTGAGGATGGATCGAGCCCACAGGGCCCTGAAGCCCCTGCCTAAAGATGGGAGCCCCCCTCGGGACATTGTTACCAGGCTCCACTACTTTAGCACCAAAGAGACCATCATTGTGGCCGCCCGCAACCTCCCACATGTTGATTTCCAGGAGTGCAAGATCTCGATCTTTCCGGATCTATCCCCCATCACGCTGAATAAACGCTGGGAGATGAAGCCTCTTACTACCGCACTGATCAAGCAGGGGATAAAGTACAGATGGGGCTTCCCCTTCAAGCTTATCATACCTCACAACGGCAGACAAATCTCCATCTCTGACCCTGACCATATCCCTGAAGTTTTACAGAGGCTAGGCCTCGCTCATGATAAAAGGCCTCGCGCTGCAGGAGCAGCAAGGAGACTCTCCCCCCCGAAGTCTTCGTGGGCTAAAGTCTCAGGGAGGCCCCCAAAGGTCCCTGTTCAACCTGATGTCTCCCTAGGCAGCCCAGCAAGCCCCGCTTCTCAGGGCTCTGATACATAACTTTTTTCTTTCTCATTGGAACTCTGGCTGTGACTCTGCACTGTCCTGGATGCCTCATGCCGCCATTTTGAGCCTTCACAGGGCGGCTTACGTTCGGAGCCTCTGCACCTCTGCCTAAGCACCTTCGCCGGTGCTATAGCCCCGAACTGATCTGCAGCTTTAGTCTGCAGTCCCATGATGCTCACTCGGGCCACTTGGATAAGTGTCCCTCTCTTTAGCTTTACGTTTTGTTTACAGTTGCTCTTACTCCCTATAACTGTTATGTCTAAAAACACTCAACCTACTGTCTGTATAACTAATGGAGGCTCTCTCTTGCGCCAGCCTGTCGGTATCTCAGCTAGCTGTGCTATATATGCTTTTATTTTCACCTTCTCTTTTCTTTTCTTTTTCTTTTGTTGTTGTCGGATCGCCGTAGTTCTTAAATATGTAGGACCGACTATCTATATTTTTGGGGGACTTGGGGGAAATGTTTATTTGTGTTCTTTTGCTTCGAGCTTCTCTGGAGGATCATGGCCACGCCACATGTAATGGTTAACAAGTCCCCACCCGCATTAGGACCTTCTCACTCTTCCGTTCAGGAACTGACTGCCCCCCTAACAGCTATCACCCATAACGTTAAAGGCCTCAACGCCCCTCAGAAGAGGCGTCTAGCATGTCAGTACTACAAAAGCGCTAAAGCAGATATTCTCTTCTTACAAGAGACACACTATGTTCATAATAAAGAACCTAAATACTGGCATAAACACTACCCCCATGCTTACTATGCCTCTGCCCCTCAGAAGCGATGTGGTGTGGCCGTGATTCTTCACAAGAGACTTAATTTTACTGTACACAAGTGCATAAGGGATCCTAATGGTCGCTATCTTATATTGGTAGGGGAATCAAATGGTTTGATGCTCACCTTGGTATCGGTCTATGCCCCCTCCGAGGGTCTACGTCCTTTTCTCTCCACCTTAACTTCTAAAATTTTAACCAATAGGTCTGGCAAACTCATAATGGCCGGCGATTTCAATGCCTCTTTAGATGGCGGGAACGGTCGCTCTAGGGCACCCCCCAAATGCCTCCTCAAACTACTACTTGAAACTGGCACCTGGGACGTCTGGAGGGCGCTTCACCCTGGGGAGAGAGGGCACACCTTTTACTCTAACCCACACAACACATATTCACGTATTGATTTTATATTTATGGATGCTACCCTCTTAGCCGAGGTGTCCAAAGTGGATCACTCTGAGATCTCCTGGTCAGACCACGCCTCCGTAGCAGTACAATTTTCCTCTTCAACCCCCAGACCCAAAAGCAATTGGCGCATAAACGAATCTCTCCTAGTAGATCAGGAAATTAAACTAAAAGTTGCCTCTGAAATCACATCTTTTTTTACATTCAACCGTGAGGGGGATACCTCCCAGGGCATACGCTGGGCTGCCCACAAAGCCACCATTAGAGGTGAGCTGATTAAAATTTCCTCAACTAAACGTAAAATGGCTATGGCCAGAATCTCGGAACTGAAAGGGGAGATCAGGCGCATGGAACTGCTGCACGCTAAAAATTCACCGCATATATCCCTTACACAGCTTAATGCACTACGAGCAGAGCTCAAATCCCTTCTTTTTCAGAAGGCTGATAGGGCCATGCGCCTGACCTCTCAGAAATTCTATGAGAAGGGTGACAAACCAGACACAATGTTGGCTAGGAAGTTGTGTAGTAGATTGACCTTGAACAGACTCCATCCTATTAGAACTAGCTCTGGGACTCTGACCCACGACCCATCCTCCATAGTACAGGAGTTCCAGAAATATTATGCCAGCCTCTATGACGGTACCACTACAGATAAAATTAACACCCCGATAGCTAACATACAAGAGTACCTCAATAGTGTCCCTATCCCCAGAATAGCTCCTAATATGGGCACCCTCTTAAATGCACCTATTACAGTTAAAGAGGTTATCTCGGTCATTAAAAAGCTTAAGTCCTCCAAGGCCCCTGGCCCGGATGGCTACACCGCCTCATATTACAAAGCATTTATAAAAATATTAGCCCCAGAACTGACGTCCTTCTACAATAAAATCCTAAAGGGGGAGGAGGAATTTCCCCCTGACATGTCTAGAGCATCCATAGTAGTCATCCCAAAACCTGGCAGGGATCCGGCTGAGGTAACTAATTACAGACCAATCTCTCTTATTAATGTGGATGTTAAAATCCTCTCGAAGATTCTGGCGAATAGATTAAATCCTTTGCTACCAAGTGTTGTCCACCCGGACCAGACTGGCTTTGTTCTGGGAAGGCAGACAACAGACAACATTCGTAGAATTGTTGGCCTGGTGGACAGGATGAAGCTCTGTCGGACGCCTTCTCTGCTCCTCTCGTTGGACGCGGAGAAGGCGTTCGACAGGGTGGACTGGAGATACTTGAGGTTGGTCCTACAAAAATTTGGCATAAGGGGTGAATTCTTAAACGGTGTCAGATGCCTTTACACTAACCCTACAGCCTACGTCTGCAACATGGGCATTACTTCATCTTCATTCTCAATTAAGAATGGTACGAGGCAGGGGTGCCCTCTCTCCCCTTTGCTGTTTGCATTATGCATTGAGCCATTGGCTATCAGGGTCAGGAGCTCTCTGGACGTTACTGGGGTCTCGGTGGGCAGGCTGGAATTCAAAACCGCTCTATTCGCGGATGATACTATTTTTACCTTATCCAACCCCCTGACTTCAGTTCCGGGCCTGTTCGCTGAGATTGACCGGTTTTGTACACACTCAGGCTTCAAAATAAATAGCACCAAGTCGGAAGCAATTCCATTTGGGCTATCGCCCAGTGAACAGTCCTCTCTCTCGCACTCCTTTGGCTTTAAGTTCAGACCTAATGGCCTAAAATACCTCGGGGTTCTGATCTCTCATGATCTGGGCGACCTCTATAAGCTTAACTACGCACCTATGTTCAAGAAACTACACAGGTTGCTCAACGATTGGCAGCACTACCGCATCTCTCTGCAAGGGCGCATTTATGCAGTCAAAATGACTTTACTTCCTAAAATCCTTTATCTATTCAGAGCTCTTCCCATCAGAATTAATAAGAGGGATGTGGATGTGCTGCAATCTAGAATAACCAATTTTATATGGGAAGGACGTAGACCCCGCATCAAATACATGCACCTGGCCCGCCACAGACTCCAGGGGGGCCTTGGTGCTCCCAATATTTTACACTATTATTTGGCGGCAAGACTATCTCAGCTCCTCCAGTGGTCCTCTCCCAGAGGCTCAGTTAGATGGGTTGACCTGGAGCAGGAACTCGTCTCCCCTTTCCCAGTCAAGTCCCTCCTTTGGACCCCCAGACCCTGTCTGGGCACAAATTTCACTTTTGTCCCAATTATTGAATCCCTACTAATCAAAAAAAAGCTGAATAAGGTTTTGGCCCCAGGAGGTGCCCCATCTACTTTGGAATCGTTATTCTATAATGACGACTTCTCCCCTGGAGTCTGTGGCCTGGCCTGGGGGGCATGGAGGTCCAGAGGGGTCCACACGGTCAGTGACTTGGTGTCTGATGGCGTCTTGCTTTCTTGGCCTCAAATTAAAGAAAAGTTTGCTCTGCCAGATTCAGAAGCATTTAGATTCCTACAGATTAGCCATTTCATCCGTTCCCGCCACGTACCTGGCCTGAATTCATCACGCTCACCAATTGAGTCTATGTTCTCCTCTACACCCTTACCACAGGGTCTTATCTCAGCCATATATCACGAAATTTGGTATTCCAAACATACTTCCCCTTCAACGGCAATGATGAAGTGGCAAGAGAGACTAAATGCTTTTGACGAGGTAGATCATTGGGAGGTAATATTTAATGCGATGGCCGGCTCCTCTAAGCACACTATCACTAAAGAAAGGAACTATAAAATATTATATGATTGGTTCTGCACCCCGATGCAATTGGCCAAATGGGGCTTAACACCTTCTCCCCTCTGCTACAGAGGCTGCCATGCAAATGCTGACCAACTGCACTGTTGGTGGAACTGCCCCTATGTCGCAGGATTCTGGGGTTCTTGTTTCCAAATTGCCTCAGAGGTACTGGACTCAGATATCCAACCTGATCCCTGGTCGGCCCTCTTCCACAAACCTCTCCCCCAGCTTAGCAAGGCCCAAAATAAGCTCCTTGGCCAAATCTGCAACGCAGCCAAAGCCCTTTTAGCTAAGACCTGGAAATCATTGCCCCCTCCTAGGTCGGAACTAATAAATAGAGTCCAGTCAACATACATTTTGGAAAAACTCACCTCTACTATCAGAGAAACTACCCCACTCTTTGATAAGATATGGGACCCATGGAGTGTCTGGTTCTCCTCCCAACCCTGAAAACTGTGTTGATCCCTTAATCGCTCCTCCTACCCCCTCCCCCATCCTCGGGTTTTTCTCCTCCTCAGCAACAGTTCTGCAACTAACACGGCTGCTGGCACAGCTTGAACCCCACAAAGAGACATACAGATTTCCTTTTCCCCTACCTCCCATTTATGTTTGACTATGTTTAGACCCTTCCTCCCTCCCCTTCCCACCCCCTTTCCTGGTAACACTTTGTTTTTTATTAGCATTGTCTGGATAGATTTCATAAAACCTCTACACTGTTGCATTCTCGACATGCCGATAGCAATCCCTGTTATAACCCAGACAATATTTGTATCATGCACCTGTTGTTTACTGCAATGTTTTCTGATTTACCTGTTAAAATCCTAATAAAAACACATTTGAAAGAATGTCTGTAGAGACAGAGCGTATAAATATATAAGGACTCTGCGAATGATTCCCCACTGTTATAGTTGTTATAGTTTAATGTTATGTACATATACGTAATATTTTATTATTTATATAGCGCCGACATCTTCCTCGGCGCTGTACAGAGTATATCGAGTATATAACTGTCCCTTTTGGGGTGTTGGAGGAAAACGGAGTGCCTCAGGGAAACCCGCAGAGAACATACAAACTCCGTTCAGGTAGTGCCCTGGCTGGGTTTCAAATTGGGGATGCAGTGATACAAGGTGAGAGTGCTATCCACTATGCAGGGTCGAGGCAGAGGCGAGAGAGGCTTCAGCCTCAGGGCGCAGTGTAGGAGGGGGTGCACAACTCACTCAGCAATCATTTGCCTGTTGTGTTTGAAGCAGAGAGAAATAAGAAAAGGGGATACATAGCAGTTACTGCAAGCCAGATAGCTAGAGATTAAAGGATACCCGAGGTGACATGTGACAT